>NC_092171.1:34092036-34392036 GCF_045791955.1 Oncorhynchus clarkii lewisi | reverse complement strand
GTAGCTAGATAGTCTTGACATGTTTATAACTTGAATCACTTGAATACTTGCTTGTTGTGTGCATGCATGTTCTCATACATTTATCATACTGTTATCTGGCACAACAGGGCAGTGACACTTTGGCATGGCCTAAGTTACTGAAGATTGAAAGACAGGAGTTTGTTCCTGCGTGAGCAGAGCAGCTCTGCCCTCACCCATGGCCCTGCCACATCCGCAAAGACCCCCAGCCGCCCCACGGTATCCCAGCCCTCTCAGCAGGGGCCAGGCTTCTCCAATGAGCACAGGAGGGGCTGCAGATTGACCAGGCCTGGGACCGGTCCTCGTAGGGCAAGCCGTGTCCAGCTGTTCTTCCCCGCTCACTCCCTGTCCTCTGGGGCTGAGTGGGATACTACCCACCCACCTTCTTGGTCACACTACCTGAGTGGTGTCACCCTAAGTGGGGTCAGTGCTCTCAGTAGTCCCTCCTTCAGTTCAGCCTGGAGACAAGCTCCAGCCTCCACCTCCAGGGCCACTCCCTCAGAGCATCACTCTGCTCAGAGAGCAAGTCTGGGGAATTTCATGCTGTCCCCTCCAGAACTTCAGCACCAACACAGTCCCAGACCGGGGGTCCATCAGTAGCCGCAGGAGGAGCGCCAAGATGGGGATGGGAGGGCAGGGGAGGCAGGGTGGTGGGTTCCAGACTGAGAAGGAGGTCCAGGGAGATCCGATGGTGGGGAAGGAGGAGGTAATAAGATGGGGGACCCAACGCTGTTCCAGCTCAACTACAACAACCTGGAAGACTTCCCACCTATGGGAACGTTGCACGCCTCACCACCGTGAGTTTTATACTATCGGGCAATTCTACAGTAACGGAGTGATGCTGAGACTCATTTTTGTCTCACCTGTGAATTGCTGATAAAATCTTACTTGTATCAGATCAATCAAAACAATGTACATAACATACTGTTCTCTCTCTAGTAGACTGCAGACAGAACCATCACGGAGGATCAACCCAACCCCAGTCAGTGCAGAGCGGCCTCACTCCAGACCTAAGACTTTCACTTCCACCCCGTTCAGCACCAGGCCCTCCAGCCCTTCCCAGTCCCAGAGGCAGTCACTGGGGCCCTAAACGTCAATGTGGGCAGCCCCCCTCTGTCTGCAGGAGGAGTGAGAACTGCTAAAGAGAGAGAAGTACGTGTGGTGGCCCTTTCCTGCAGTCAATAATCCGAAAGTGCCCACTTTGACCTCACGACTGGAATGTTATCAATACACTTCATTCTTTAAAAAAAAAAATTTAAACAAAAAATCCGGTGTTTCTATGTAAAAACACCTTTGTTAAATTTCAGTCTTCTGTGATGTATATGAAATGTAATATTGGGATGGAAACTCAAAATGTAATACATTTCAATGCTAAATCTGACATGGTACAGGTGTCTTCTTTTTTTTAAGCCGTAGCCATGTGTGTGAGGTGGGTACTTTTGTTTCAAAGTAGATGTGTTTAAGACTACCAAGAAACACCCTGTGTGATCCTCATTTAGGCCACTGCAGTCAAAGGTTTCAAGGAGGTCCAGTCACCATTATAACACTCGCTGCCCTTGTCTTTTATCCAGACTATAGGTTTTACTTCTGTTTCCCAATGTGTTCCTGGAGCTTTTCTTTGAGCTACAGCTGCTGACGTCCAGAACACCATCCGTCACAGAGGAAGAGGAGGAACATCTAAGTCTAGAGAAGTCAGGTGAGCGGTGGAGATTCCTTCACAGGCCTACTAATCAGTATAGAGGTGGGAAGTGGATGGAGAGGGAATAGCATGATAAAAAAATAACATTGTGGTTGATCTGATAAAAGTAAGATAATTAGTATGTTTTGTGTAATTCACATTTTATTTTGTGTAGGTATTGTGTAATATTCTTTCTCTTTTAGGTCAGTTTATATAATGTTTTATTGGTGGAAATAGGACTTTGCTGACCCTTGAGTTATATTTGATCTATGCAGATGTCCTGGAAAGAGGTTACTACAGAAATATGCACAACTGTGTCTACTTCTCTGTCAGGGTGCTGGAGAATCAGTTTGAGTGAGTTCCCCCTTACTTCTTTATTGTCAAATGATACTGAATGTTTAAGACTTGAATCCTATGATAATGCTGCTCTGTATAATGTGTTTGTATATGTTTTACTGCAGCTGCACTCTTGGCTAGTTCTCCCTTGAAAAAGAGGTAGTTTGACATCAATGTGAGAACCTGCTAAAAGAAACCCCATCAGTCCTGAGACCCCAGCAAAAATCATCTTTTTATTTCTCTGACGTTCATTGATCTGCATGTCCAGCTCTTATATTTAGCCTCACATTGAAGTGTTTTACCGTGTTCTTTTCAGGACAACCAGGGCTACAAGTAGAACACAAAACTATTTGACATAAACAATTGCAATGATGAGTTCTATTGAAAATTGTAAATAAAAAAATGTCAGCCAAAGCAAAAACCTGATAATAAATTTATATGAATGCTAGAAATAAAGAAATTGTTTGCTCACTGGGAAATGAATATCCAACTTGTTAGGGACAACTGTGTGGAGTTTGGAGGTTGTGACAGCAACTATGTGAGCTTATTACTTACCGTATTATAGACACTATGTCCTGGTATTTCCTATTATCTATGTAGAAGAACCCCTTACAGAATAATAGACACTATGTGCTGGGATTTCCTATCATCTATGTAGAATAACCCCTTACAGTATTATAGACACTATGTTCTGGTATTTCCTATTATCTATGTAGAAGAACCCCTTATAGAATTATAGACACTATGTCCTGGTATTTCCTATTATCTATGTAGAAGAACCCCTTACAGTATTATAGACACTATGTCCTGGGATTTCCTATTATCTATGTAGAAGAACCCCTTACAGAATTATAGACACTATGTCCTGGGATTTCCTTTGATCTATGTAGAATAACCCCTTACAGTATTATAGACACTATGTCCTGGGATTTCCTATTATCTATGTAGAAGAACCCCTTACAGTATTATAGACACTATGTCCTGGGATTTCCTATTATCTATGTAGAAGAACCCCTTACAGAATTATAGACACTATGTCCTGGGATTTCCTTTGATCTATGTAGAATAACCCCTTACAGTATTATAGACACTATGTCCTGGGATTTCCTTTGATCTTCTAGATTAACCCCTTACAGTATTATAGACACTATGTCCTGGGATTTCCTTTGATCTATGTAGAATAACCCCTTACAGTATTATAGACACTATGTCCTGGGATTTCCTATTATCTATGTAGAAGAACCCCTTACAGAATTATAGACACTATGTCCTGGGATTTCCTATTATCTATGTAGAAGAACACCTTACAGTATTATAGACACTATGTCCTGGGATTTCCTATTATCTATGTAGAATAACCCCTTACAGTATTATAGACACTATGACCTGGGATTTACTATGGTCTTCTAGATTAACCCCTTACAGTATTATAGACACTATGACCTGGGATTTACTATGGTCTTCTAGATTAACCCCTTACAGTATTATAGACACTATGTCCTGGGATTTCCTATGATCTATGTAGATTAACCTCTTACAGTATTATAGACACTATGTCCTGGGATTTCCTATCATCTATGTAGAAGAACCCCTTACAGAATTATAGACACTATGTCCTGGGATTTCCTATCATCTATGTAGAATAACCCCTTACAGAGTTATAGACACTATGTCCTGGGATTTCCTATCATCTATGTAGAATAACCCCTTACAGAATTATAGACACTATGTCCTGGGATTTCCTATCATCTATGTAGAATAACCCCTTACAGTATTATAGACACTATGTCCTGGGATTTCCTATCATCTATGTAGAAAAACCCCTTACAGAATTATAGACACTATGTCCTGGGATTTCCTATCATCTATGTAGAATAACCCCTTACAGTATTATAGACACTATGTCCTGGGATTTCCTATCATCTATGTAGAATAACCCCTTACAGTATTATAGACACTATGTCCTGGGATTTCCTATCATCTATGTAGAATAACCCCTTACAGTATTATAGACACTATGTCCTGGGATTTCCTATGATCTATGTAGAATAACCCCTTACAGTATTATAGACACTATGTCCTGGGATTTCCTATCATCTATGTAGAATAACCCCTTACAGTATTATAGACACTATGTCCTGGGATTTCCTATGATCTATGTAGAAGAACCCCTTACAGTATTATAGACACTATGTCCTGGGATTTCCTATCATCTATGTAGAATAACCCCTTACAGTATTATAGACACTATGTCCTGGGATTTCCTATGATCTATGTAGAATAACCCCTTACAGTATTATAGACACTATGTCCTGGGATTTCCTATCATCTTTGTAGAATAACCCCTTACAGTATTATAGACACTATGTCCTGGGATTTCCTATGATCTATGTAGAATAACCCCTTACAGTATTATAGACACTATGTCCTGGGATTTCCTATGATCTATGTAGAATAACCCCTTACAGTATTATAGACACTATGTCCTGGGATTTCCTATCATCTATGTAGAATAACCCCTTACAGTATTATAGACACTATGTCCTGGGATGTCCTATCATCTATGTAGAATAACCCCTTACAGTATTATAGACACTATGTCCTGGGATTTCCTATCATCTATGTAGAATAACCCCTTACAGTATTATAGACACTATGTCCTGGGATTTCCTATCATCTATGTAGAATTACCCCTTACAGTATTATAGACACTATGTCCTGGGATTTCCTATCATCTATGTAGAATAACCCCTTACAGTATTATAGACACTATGTCCTGGGATTTCCTATCATCTATGTAGAATAACCCCTTACAGTATTATAGACACTATGTCCTGGGATTTCCTATGATCTATGTAGAATAACCCCTTACAGTATTATAGACACTATGTCCTGGGATTTCCTATCATCTATGTAGAATAACCCCTTACCTTCTAATTACTATTGTGTAGCTTGTGAGCGTTATAGGGAAAAACGTGAGTCAACTTTTTATAGATGGCTTTTTAATTGTTTCTATTAGGGCTGGGCGATATATCGAATTCCTTTCATTGTGAACAGGCTGTTGTTCAAACAGTTGGAGACAGACAGGAGGGTGTGTTCAGAACAGTTAAACTGTCCTACCTTGTTAGCAAGCAAATAGATCAAATTTAGCTGGCTACTCACTAGCACGTGGTCTTGCGCTTCAGAGATTGTTGATGAGATCTGTGTTAATGTTCTGGAATGACTGCCTCAACAAGTTGGTCATTATCATTGGATGTGCATTGTTAATGGTCCTGGTTACATTTGTAACAAAAAAAAGGCATTTTCATCAACAGACATGAAAGCCATATCAGTGATTATTGCCCCAGAAAAAGCACATTTAACTATTTTGATCAAAGTGTTAGTGGGTCTTATGGTTGTGGAAGGCTTATATTTAACCTGGGTATAATTTTACCTGTTTGAAACGTAGTGTATTGACCTTTTAATTGTGCAACAATGCGTAATTAGAAAAATAATACAAAGAAATCAAGATATATATTCAACAAAAATGCAACAATTTCAACGAATTACATTTCATATAAGGAAATTGGTCAATTTAAATAAATAAATGATGCCCTAGGCGCAGCCTAGGTGGTCCTGGGTGGACATAGATCCACCCACCTGGGAGCCAAGCCCATCCACTGGGGAGCCAGGTCCCGCCAATCAGAATGAGTTTTTCCCCATAAAAGGGCTTTATTACAGACTGAAATACTCCTCAGTTTCATCAGCTGTCTGGGTGGCTGGTCTCAGACAATCCCGCAGGTGAAGAAGCAGGATGTGGAGGTCCTGGGCTGGTGTGGTTACACATGGTCTGAGGTTTTGAAGCCGGTTGGACATACTGCCAAATGATCTAAAAATGACTTTGGAGGCTGCTTATGGTAGAGAAATTAACATAAAATTCTCTGGCAACAGCTCTGGTAGACATTCCTGCAGTCAGCATGCCAATTGCACACTCCCTCAAAACTTGAGACAACTGTGGCATTGTGTTGTGTGACAAAACTGCACATTTCGGAGTGGCCTATAAAACAGTGTGTGGTTCTAACTGTGTCAAGCACATGAAGTATGTTCCATTTCTCTATCTGTGTTTATGTTGTATACAAATGTGTTATTATGTATCCACTGTTGTTTGCATGTGTATGTGTGTACACAAGTGAGATGGTATCATGGTAGTATACTGTAGTATACATCTACATTGACTGTGTGTGTGTCTGTGTGTGTGTGTCACACCTGGGTGTCTGTGTGCCACCCAGGTGTGGGAGCTGGTCCACGGTGGAAAGAGGTTGCTGAGGGAGGGGCTGATCTCACCAGTGGCCAACCCTCTGAAACCCAAGGACTCCATCTGTGCTCAGCTCTGTGACGTGGAGCCAGCAGGCTCTGTCGAGAGATACCAGGTACACATACTCTATTTGTTGTAATGGCATCCAGAAGAACCTGCATGAAATAACCAAAGACGGCAAGATGCTGCCATTAATACGCATTGAGTGGGTTTATAGTGTTAGATTCGAATTCTCAGAGTAAAAAAATGATGAAAAAAAACAGTCTCTATCACTCCTCAGATACTACAGTATTACTTCTGATGTATCATGTCTCTAGTATAACAATGTTCCACGTTTTACCCAGAATCTAACAATAGTCTATTATTTGTGTGTGTGTTTGACTATAGCCTCTTATGTATCTTCAGGTTCTGCAGTGTGAAAGGTCTGGAAGACTTCAGGGTGTTCCTTCCTGATGAAACTTCTCCTGCTGTAAGTCGATTCAGAGGTGCTCTTTCAACTCTTTCTGTCTAAATCAGTCGTTGCTGACGTGACGTTGCTAACATGCGTTGTCGCTCCTTCCAGATTCTCACCACGTCTGAGAACATCCAGTCTCGTCGCAGCTCAGTGCCCTCAGAGACTGGTGGTGTGGGTGGGGCCGAGGCTAAGACTGGAAGTGGGGCCGGTGCTGCGACGGCACCCAGGAGCAGCCACGGACACCAAGACAGGAAAAGGCAAGGAGGCTTTGACATTATTATGGTGATGATGGTTATTATGGTGATGACCGTTATTATGGGGATGATGGTTATTATGGTGGTGATGGTTATTATGGGGATGATCATTATTATGGGGATGATGGTTATTATGGGGATGATGGTTTATGGGGATGATGGTTTTTATGGGGATGATGGTTATTATGGGGATGATGGTTATTATGGGGATGATGGTTATTATGGTGATGATGGTTATTATGGGGATGATGGTTATTATGGGGATGATGGTTATTATGGGGATGATGGTTATTATGGTGATGATCGTTATTATGGGGATGATGGTTATTATGGTGGTGATGGTTATTATGGGGATGATCGTTATTATGGGGATGATGGTTATTATGGTGGTGATGGTTATTATGGGGATGATGGTTATGGTGATGATGGTTATGGTGTTGATGGTTATTATGGTGGTGATGGTTATGGTGTTGATGGTTATTATGGTGGTGGGGATGGTTATTAAGGTGTTGATAGTTATTATGGTTATGATGATGATGGTGGTTATTATGGTGATGATGGTTATTATGCGGATGATGGTTATTATGGTGGTTTGGTGTGGGTGTGGGTGGGTGGTGTCAGGGGACCTACCTGTGGTGTGGTCCCAGGAGGAGTGCAGTAGGCCAGAGCCTCCTGTTTCGGGTGCTGTACAGCCCCCAGTGACAATCCAAGCCCTGCTGGATCAGCTGGGGGTCTTGTGGGGAGGAGACTGTTGCTCCTCAGAGCCCCTCCCCTTGTTCTTCATTGAAATCACACTCACTACTGTCCTCGGGGCCAGTGGCTCGGAAGTAAGCCTCATTTACCTTTTGAACATGTCTGTGGCTTAATATTCTACCAGTATACAAGCAGTATGTTACCAGTATTACCATTACAATGTATAACTATTACCAGTATATTACCATAACAATACAACTATTACCTGTATATTACCATACCAATATAACATTATTACCAGTATATCACCGTAACAATATAACAGTATTACCAGGATATTACCATAGCAATATAACAGTGGTGCCAGTATATTACAGTATTACCAAGGTGTTACCAGTAAATTACCATAACAATATAACAGTATTACCAAGGTATTACCATAACAATATAACAGTATTACCAGGGTATTAACATATCAATATAACAGTATTACCAGTATATTACCATAACATTATAACAGTGTATTTCCATAACAGTAGTACCAGTATATTACAATAACAATATAACAGTGGTGCCAGTATATTACCAGTATATTACCGGGATATTACCATAACAGTATAACCGGGATATTACCATAACACTATAACAGTATTACTGGTATATTGCCATAACAATATAACCAGTATATTACCATAACACCATAACAGTATTACCAGTATATTACCATGCCAATATAACAGTATTACCAGTATATTACCATAACATCATAACAGTATTACCAGTATATTACCATAACAACATAACAGTATTACCAGTATATTACCATAACAGTATAACCAGGATATTAACATAACACTACTACCATTATATTACCATAACAATATAACAGTATTACTGGTATATTGCCATAACAATATAACAAGTATATTACCATAACAGTATTACCAGTATATTACCATAACAACATAACAGTATTACCAGTATATTACCATAACAATATAACAGTATATTACCATAACAATACTACCAGTATATTACCATAACACTATAACAGTATAACCAGGATATTACCATAACACTACTACCATTATATTACCATAACAATATAACAGTATTACTGGTATATTGCCATAACAATATAACCAGTATATTACCATAACACTATAACAATATTACCAGTATTACCATAACACCATAACAGTATTACCAGTATATTACCATAACACTACTACCATTATATTACCATAACAATATAACAGTATTACTGGTATATTACCATAACAACATAACAGTATTACCAGTATATTACCATAACAACATAACAGTATTACCAGTATATTACCATGCCAATATAACAGTATTACCAGTATATTACCATAACAGTATAACAGTATTACCAGTATATTACCATAACACTATAACAGTATTACCAGTATATTACCATAACAACATAACAGTATTACCAGTATATTACCATAACAACATAACAGTATTACCAGTATATTACCATGCCAATATAACAGTATATTACCATAACAATACTACCAGTATATTACCATGCCAATATAACAGTATATTACCATAACAATACTACCAGTATATTACCATGCCAATATAACAGTATATTACCATAACAATATGCCAGTATATTACCATAACACTATAACGGTATTAACAGGGTATTACCAATACAATATATCAGTATTACCAGTATATTACCATAACACTATAACAGTGTATTACCATAACAGTAGTACCAGTATTTTACCATAACAATATACAGCATTACCAGGGTATTACCAGTATATTACCATAACAATATAACTATTACCTGTGGTTTCCCCCAGATCAGAGCCATCCATGTTCTGTGTCAAGTGCTTCTTTGCAGTGGAACAACTTCCTGTTCCTTGTCAGACAGCTGGAATTGGTCCCAGTTACCCTGGCTAACAGAGTTAATTGAGAAGATTCAGCAGGAGTCTATCCCCACTTTCTCCTCTTCCTCTTCTATGCCTCTGTTACAGTCTTCTTCTGCCCACACCTCCTCCTCCTCCTATTCTCTACCAATGTCTGAGTTCTACAACCACATGGACATCCTGCAGGTCTCACTGCAACCTGTAGAGGGAGCCAACTGACCACACAGACAGGCAACGGACAAAAAGTATCTCTGTTGGCCAACAATGCCCAGTCTTTTGAGTGAAAGGCTGACAGTAACAGGTGTAGCTGAACTAATGTACTCTGACCAGACCCTGTTGGGATTCCAGATTCCTGAGACAAGAAACATTATTTCCCTGTAATGTGGTTGGCTGGCACAGCCCTTATTGTCCTGTCTAGAGTTGCATAGGGAACCAGAAAGTCCTACTGATCAGGACTGGTGGTGCCACAAACCAGGGTTTATCATGGAGGTCGACTTTGCATTCTGATTGAAGGTGAGGGGTCCATTATCAATAAAGGGATAATGACATACTTGATGGACCAGCACTTTTAAAAAATAAACAGAAAAAAAACAAAAAAAAACAAATCCTACCTCTTGGAGTTGTTGATTTGGGATTGGGTGGAGGAATCCATTTATGTTCACAAATCTCAAACAGGTAATAGTGTCATATCTCAAATTATTTCACTCCTGCTATACTGTCCATGTTTCACTGTGTGAGAGTACAATGCCTTAGACCTGCTATACTGTCCATGTTTCACTGTGTGAGAGAGAGTACAATGCCTTTGATCTTAACTGGTGATTGCGTTCATGGATGCTTTCTGTGCATTTGTGATAAAAAGTTTTGTTCATGTTGGACTTCAAGTATTATGATTGTCTGCTGCTTTTATACTGTACATGTTTTATGCTGCATGTCACGTATTGAAATACAATAAATATATATTATTTAGAGCAAAAACATAGAACGTGTTCTGGGTTGGCCTATGCCGTTTAATTAGGACTATTTGGGGGCACGGGACTCTATTTTTCATTGTCATATTTGTCATACTGTATGTCTCTGTAGGCCAACTGTATTTGCATGAACTATGGCATGAACACATTTTCATGAGCGATTGCAACCAGTTCCGAAATTTCAGATGCCCCCACATGTATTCTAATGGCAAGGCAAGCATCCTGTGCTCCGCCTCACTCAGGTCTATTTGTAGTGACTCCTGTCCAGCAGGCAGTTTTGTTCAGTGTTGTTCAACGGTCCGTTGAGCGTCGGGAAGAAGCGGGCTCTTTACTGGGAGAAATGTCTTGAATGACCGGCGAGTAAGACACATTTTCCCGTTTCATCGGGTGAATGTTTTAACTTTGGAGGTTTTAAATCTTGACGAATTGCCTTTACCAAGTAAGGAACTATGGCAAACGTGAAAGTCGCCATTCGAGTTCGCCCTCTCAACGCAAGGTTGGTAACGTTAAATGCAGTCTATTTCAATTCTACAGAGTCTCTATCAAAGTTGGACGAATAACTTTGATTAATATGCAAATGACTGGACAGATGATCTAGTCTATGATCCTTTCTAATAGATCATTGATATGATTAATTGTGCTGTTGTAAATTGTCAGTGTTGCTAAGCATGGTTATTGGGAAGCTCTGGCTGTGCACTAGGCTATCGAGCACATCCAGTCGATCTCCTAGTCTACTTGTTGATACAATATATTTAATGAAATTATGATGCAAAGTAGATAGCCTATGTATGCCTCAACTTGGCATTACTACTGTACTGTGTTCTGTGCATACACCCTAGATCAGTTAGCAAGTTACTTCTTCAAAACCCATGATAGCCATGTACACTGACAGAATATATATATATATATTATAATTAAATATATCATTTAAAAATACTTTTGACATTTTGAAAAATCGATTGGCTCTCTACTCACTCTGTTACTTTGCAATTACAATGGTACAGTTACACTATCGTAATTACAGTGTTCGTGTGTATTGCCTTTACATTTACATTTTAGTCACATAGCAGACACTCTAATCCAGAGCGATTTACTCAGTGCATTCATCTTTATGAATACACTTATTTTAGTGAATATACATCCTTTTCTTAATGTTAGCCGTCTGTTGTTATATCACACACAGTTATATCGCAATCTACTATGCAACCTTAATTGGTGAAACACTCATGGAAAAACGTTTAAAAAATATATTCTCAATTTTACAGTGCCATACAACAATATTGGGGGAGCTAGACTAGTGTAGTAAGCAGTGTGCCCCTACCCCACAATCACCCCCTCTCTAACCGCCCAAATGACAACAGTATACTGAGTTACCACCCTGCATCCCGTGGCTGGCTTGCCACGGGATGCAGGGATGCAGAAACTAAGCAGGGTTGGTCCCTGGATGGGAGACCAGATGCTGTTGGAAGTGGTGTTGGAGGGCCAGTAGGCACTTTCCTCTGGTCTAAAAATAAATATTCCAATGCCCCAGGGCAGTGATTAGGGACATTTCCCTGTATAGAGTGCCATCCTTCAGATGGGACATTAAAGGGATGTCCTGACTCTCAGTGGTCACTAAAGATCTCATGGCACTTATCGTAAGAGTAGTGGTGTTAACCCTGGTGTCCTGGCTAAATTCCCAACCTCATACCATCATGGCCACCAAATCATCCCCATCTTCCAATTGGCTCATTCATCCCTCTCCTCTCCACTGTAACTATTCCCCAGGTCATTGCTGTAAATGAGAATGTGTTCTCAGTCAATTTACCTGGTAAAATAAGGGTAAAATAAAAAATTAAAAAGCTATTTTAAGCGGTTTGGTTGTAGAGGTAAATTGAATATAAGTTGAACTGTATTTTGCCAGTGCATTTGCCCTAGCTATATAGTATAGTAATATAGTATAGTAATATAGGTCTATCTATATAGTATAGTAATATAGGTCTAGTTATATGGTATAGTAATATAGGTCTAGTTATATGGTATAGTAAAATAGGTCTAGTATATAATATAGTAGCTATATAGTATAGTAATATAGGTCTAGTTATATGGTATAGTAATATAGGTCTAGTTATATGGTATAGTAATATAGTAAAGTAATATAGGTCTATCTATATAGTATAGTAATATAGGTCTGGCTATATAGTATAGTAATATAGTATAGTAATATAGGTCTATCTATATAGTATAGTAATATAGGTCTGGCTATATAGTATAGTAATATAGTAAAGTAATATAGGTCTATCTATATAGTATAGTAAAATAGGTCTAGTTATATGGTATAGTAAAATAGGTCTAGTTAAATGGTATAGTAATATAGGTCTAGCTATATAGTATAGTAAAATAGGTCTAGTTATATGGTATAGTAATATAGGTCTAGCTATATAGTATAGTAAAATAGGTCTAGTTATATGGTATAGTAAAATAGGTCTAGTTAAATGGTATAGTAATATAGGTCTAGCTATATATAGTATAGTAATATAGGTCTAGTTATATGGTATAGTAATATAGGTCTAGCTATATAGTATAGTAAAATAGGTCTAGTTATATGGTATAGTAAAATAGGTCTAGCTATATGGTATAGTAATATAGGTCTAGCTGTATAGTAATGTAGGTCTAGCTATATAGTATAGTAATATAGTATAGTAATATAGTATAGTAATATAGGTCTAGCTATATAGTATAGTAATATAGTATAGTAATATAGGTCTAGCTATATAGTATAGTAAAATAGGTCTAGCTATATGGTATAGGAATATAGTATAGTAATATAGGTCTAGCTATATAGTATAGTAATATAGGTCTAGCTATATAGTATAGTAATATAGGTCTAGCTATATGGTATAGTAATGTAGGTCTAGCTATATAGTATAGTAATATAGGTCTAGCTATATAGTATAGTATTATAGGTCTAGCTATATAGTGCAGTAATATAGGTCTAGCTATATGGTTTAGTAAAATAGGTAGAGGGAGAGAGAGAGGGAAGGGGAGAGTTAGAGAGGGAAGGGGAGAGGGAGAGAGAGAGGGAAGGGGAGAGAGGGATCTGGAGAGGGAAGGAGAGAAAGGGAGCGAGAGAGGGAAGGGGAGAGAGAGGGAAGGGAAGAGAGGGAGATTGAGAGGGAAGGAGAGAGGTAGAGTTAGTGTGAAGGGGAGAGGGAGAGAGAGACAGAAGGGGAGAGAGTGAGAGAGAGAGATAGAGAGAGGGAGAGTTAGAGGGAGAGAGAGGGAGAGTTAGAGGGATAGGGAGATGGAGAAGGAAGGATAGAGAGGGAGAGTTAGAGAGAAGGGGAGAGGTGGGAGAGAGAGAAGGGGAGAGATGGGAGAGAGAGAGAGAGAGGGAAGGGGGGAGAGAGAGAGAGAGAGGGACGGAGAGAGAGAGAGAGGGGCGGAGAGAGAGAGAGGGAGATGGAGAGGGAAGGAGAGAGAGGGAGAGAGAGAGGGAAGGGGAGGGAGAGAGGGAGAAAGAGAGAGAGAGGGAAGGGGAGAGAGGGAGAGAGAGAGAGGGAGGGAGAGAGAGAGGGAGAGAGAGAGAGAGAGGGAGAGAGAGAAAGAGGGACAAGAAGAGAGAGGGAGATGGAGAGGGAATGAGAGAGGGAGAGGGAAGGGGAGATAAAGAGAGAGGGAAGAGGAACGAGAGAGAGAGGGACGGGGAGAGAGAGGGAGATGGAGAGGGAAGGAGAGAGGGAGAGGGAAGGGGAGAGAGAGAGAGAGAGAGAATGAAGGGGAGAGAGAGAGAGGGAAGGAAGGAAGGGGAGCAAGGCAGAGTTAGAGAGAGAGGGGAAGGGGAGAGAGAGATAGCACAGAGCTGGAGAGAGACAGACCAAAAGAGAGGACAGCACTAGCTACTACATGTTCTACACTGTGTTCAACCATTACAGAAATAGGCCTATTTCTATTTCTGTTTGCTTAAAAACAGAAGAGGTCTCGTTTTGTTTCCATCTCCTCTCATGCTGGTTGAGCTCCAGTTAGAAGGCGTCTCTCTGAGGTTGTAGTGGTTTAGGGTTGGGCCGTTGGGCCGATGCCTGGGTTGGCAAAATGATTCCCACGTGGTGGAGCATCTGCTTACTACAACTGAAATCTACCTCACGTACAAACAGACAAACACAGGGACATACGCGCACACGCACACACATACACACACATGCACACACACACACGCATGCAAACACACACACACACACACATGCAAACACACACACACACACACACACAGTGAGAGACACACAGACAGGCTTTTGTCCCAGAAAAGCCCTAAGCTTCATCGCCCGAGGGACTCTTTGCTGGGTCCATTTTGGACTGTTTTCTTTTGAATAAGAACTGGTCGGTGGTCAGATCTACTCTGATTCAAGACTTTTGTGAATTCCCTTTCACACACACTTCATGTTACATCATGTGATAGTCTCATGTCACTTAACTAGATTTGCTAGATGTGTCTGTTGCCCCTATTCCCCTTTCAAAGTCACAACAACAAACTAGTTCAAACATAGTCACAACAACAACATTGTCACAACAACAAACTAGTTAAAACGTAGTCACAACAACAAACTAGTTCAAACGTAGTCACAACAACAAACTAGTTAAAACATAGTCACAACAACAAACTAGTTAAAACATAGTCACAACAACACTAGTTAAAACGTAGTCACAACAACACTAGTTAAAACGTAGTCACAACAACAAACTAGTTCAAATGTAGTCACAACAACACTAGTTAAAACATTCCAACAACACACACATTCCAACAACACACACACATTCCAACAACACACATCCCAACAACACACACACATTACAACAACACACACATAACAACACACACATAACACACACACATTACAACAACACACACATAACACACACACATTACAACAACACACACATAACACACACATAGAAACACACATAACAACACACAAATAACAACACACACACACATAACAACACACACACAACAACACACACACAACAACACACACACACATTCCAACAACACACACATAACAACACACACATACATTCCAACAACACACACATAACAACACACACACACATTCCAACAACACACACATAACAACACACACACACACATTTCAACAACACACACATAACACACACACATTCCAACAACACACACATAACAACACACACACACATTCCAACAACACACATAACACACACACATTCCAACAACACACACATAACACACACACATTCCAACAACACACACATAACAACACACACACGTTCCAACAACACACACATAACAGCACACACACACACGTTCCAACAACACACACACATTCCAACACACATCCCAACAACACACACACATTACAACAACACACACACATTACAACAACACACACACATTCCAACAACACACACACATTCCAACAACACACACACATCCCAACAACACACACACATCCCAACAACACACACACATCCCAACAACACACACACACATTCCAACAACACACACACACATTCCAACAACACACACACACATTCCAACAACACACACACACACATCCCAACAACACACACACATTCCAACAACACACACACATTCCAACAACACACACACATTCCAACAACACACACATAACAACACACACACACATTCCAACAACACACACATAACAACACACACACACACTCCAACAACACACACATAACAACACACACACACACTCCAACAACACACACATAACAACACACACACACACACGTTCCAACAACACACACACATTCCAACAACACACATCCCAACAACACACACACATTACAACAACACACACACATTCCAACAACACACACACATTCCAACAACACACACCCACATTCCAAAAACACACACATAACACACACACACACGTTCCAACAACACACACACATAACAACACACACACATTCCAACAACACACATTACAACAACACACACACATTCCAACAACACACACACATTACAACAACACACATTACAACAACACACACACACATCCCAACAACACACACACACATTCCAACAACACACACACACATTCCAACAACACACACACACTTATTTGTCTCTTAGTAACCTATTGTAACACACTGTGTGTACTTGTCTCTAGTAGTAACCTATTGTAACACACTGTCTGTACTTGTCTCTAGTAGTAACCTATTGTAACACACTGTCTGTACTTGTCTCTAGTAGAAACCCATTATAACACGCTGTCTGTACTTGTCTCTAGTAGAAACCTATTGTAACACACTGTCTGTATTTGTCTCTAGTAGAAACCTATTGTAACACACTGTCTGTACTTGTCTCTAGTAGTAACCTATTGTAACACACTGTCTCTAGTAGTAACCTATTGTAACACACTGTCTCTAGTAGTAACCTATTGTAACACACTGTCTCTAGTAGTAACCTATTGTAACACAGTGTGTGTACTTGTCTCTAGTAGAAACCTATTGTAACACACTGTGTGTACTTGTCTCTAGTAGTAACCTATTGTAACACACTGTGTGTACTTGTCTCTAGTAGTAACCTATTGTAACACACTGTGTGTACTTGTCTCTAGTAGTAACCTATTGTAACACACTGTCTGTACTTGTCTCTAGTAGTAACCTATTGTAACACACTGTGTGTACTTGTCTCTAGTAGTAACCTATTGTAACACACTGCCTGTACTTGTCTCTAGTAGTAACCTATTGTAACACACTGTCTGTATTTGTCTCTTAGTAACCTATTGTAACACACTGTCTGTACTTGTCTCTAGTAGTAACCTATTGTAACACACTGTCTGTATTTGTCTCTTAGTAACCTATTGTAACACACTGTCTGTATTTGTCTCTTAGTAACCTATTGTAACACACTGTCTGTATTTGTCTCTTAGTAACCTATTGTAACACACTGTCTGTATTTGTCTCTTAGTAACCTATTGTAACACACTGTCTGTATTTGTCTCTTAGTAACCTATTGTAACACACTGTCTGTATTTGTCTCTTAGTAACCTATTGTAACACACTGTCTGTATTTGTCTCTTAGTAACCTATTGTAACACACTGTCTGTATTTGTCTCTTAGTAACCTATTGTAACACACTGTAACACACACTGTCTGTATTTGTCTCTTAGTAACCTATTGTAACACACTGTCTGTATTTGTCTCTTAGTAACCTATTGTAACACACTGTCTGTATTTGTCTCTTAGTAACCTATTGTAACACACTGTCTGTACTTGTCTCTAGTAGTAACCTATTGTAACACACTGTGTGTACTTGTCTCTAGTAGTAACCTATTGTAACACACTGTCTGTACTTGTCTCTAGTAGTAACCTATTGTAACACACTGTCTGTACTTGTCTCTAGTAGTAACCTATTGTAACACACTGTCTGGACTTGTCTCTAGTAGTAACCTATTGTAACACACTGTCTGTACTTGTCTCTAGTAGTAACCTATTGTAACACACTGTCTCTTGTCTCTAGTAGTAACCTATTGTAACACACTGTCTCTAGTAGTAACCTATTGTAACACACTGTCTCTAGTAGTAACCTATTGTAACACAGTGTGTGTACTTGTCTCTAGTAGAAACCTATTGTAACACACTGTGTGTACTTGTCTCTAGTAGTAACCTATTGTAACACACTGTGTGTACTTGTCTCTAGTAGTAAGCTATTGTAACACACTCTCTGTACTTGTCTCTAGTAGTAACCTATTGTAACACACTGTGTGTACTTGTCTCTAGTAGTAACCTATTGTAACACACTGTCTGTACTTGTCTCTAGTAGTAACCTATTGTAACACACTGTCTGTATTTGTCTCTTAGTAACCTATTGTAGCACACTGTCTGTACTTGTCTCTAGTAGTAACCTATTGTAACACACTGTCTGTATTTGTCTCTTAGTAACCTATTGTAACACACTGTCTGTATTTGTCTCTTAGTAACCTATTGTAACACACTGTCTGTATTTGTCTCTTAGTAACCTATTGTAACACACTGTCTGTATTTGTCTCTTAGTAACCTATTGTAACACACTGTCTGTACTCTGTAACCTATTGTAACACACTGTCTGTATTTGTCTCTTAGTAACCTATTGTAACACACTGTCTGTACTTGTCTATTGTAACACACTGTGTGTAGTAGTAACCTATTGTAACACACTGTCTGTACTTGTCTCTAGTAGTAACCTATTGTAACACACTGTCTGTACTTGTCTCTAGTAGTAACCTATTGTAACACACTGTCTGTACTTGTCTCTAGTAGTAACCTATTGTAACACACTGTCTGTACTTGTCTCTAGTAGTAACCTATTGTAACACACTGTCTGTACTTGTCTCTAGTAGTAACCTATTGTAACACACTGTCTGTACTTGTCTCTAGTAGTAACCTATTGTAACACACTGTCTGGACTTGTCTCTAGTAGTAACCTATTGTAACACACTGTCTGTACTTGTCTCTAGTAGTAACCTATTGTAACACACTGTCTGTATTTGTCTCTTAGTAACCTATTGTAACACACTGTCTGTACTTGTCTCTAGTAGTAACCTATTGTAACACACTGTCTGTACTTGTCTCTAGTAGAAACCCATTATAACACGCTGTCTGTACTTGTCTCTAGTAGAAACCTATTGTAACACACTGTCTGTATTTGTCTCTAGTAGAAACCTATTGTAACACACTGTCTGTACTTGTCTCTAGTAGTAACCTATTGTAACACACTGTCTCTAGTAGTAACCTATTGTAACACACTGTCTCTAGTAGTAACCTATTGTAACACACTGTCTCTAGTAGTAACCTATTGTAACACAGTGTGTGTACTTGTCTCTAGTAGTAACCTATTGTAACACACTGTGTGTACTTGTCTCTAGTAGTAACCTATTGTAACACACTGTCTGTACTTGTCTCTAGTAGTAACCTATTGTAACACACTGTGTGTACTTGTCTCTAGTAGTAACCTATTGTAACACACTGTCTGTACTTGTCTCTAGTAGTAACCTATTGTAACACACTGTCTGTATTTGTCTCTTAGTAACCTATTGTAACACACTGTCTGTACTTGTCTCTAGTAGTAACCTATTGTAACACACTGTCTGTATTTGTCTCTTAGTAACCTATTGTAACACACTGTCTGTATTTGTCTCTTAGTAACCTATTGTAACACACTGTCTGTATTTGTCTCTTAGTAACCTATTGTAACACACTGTCTGTATTTGTCTCTTAGTAACCTATTGTAACACACTGTCTGTATTTGTCTCTTAGTAACCTATTGTAACACACTGTCTGTATTTGTCTCTTAGTAACCTATTGTAACACACTGTCTGTATTTGTCTCTTAGTAACCTATTGTAACACACTGTCTGTACTTGTCTCTAGTAGTAACCTATTGTAACACACTGTGTGTACTTGTCTCTAGTAGTAACCTATTGTAACACACTGTCTGTACTTGTCTCTAGTAGTAACCTATTGTAACACACTGTCTGTACTTGTCTCTAGTAGTAACCTATTGTAACACACTGCCTGTACTTGTCTCTAGTAGTAACCTATTGTAACACACTGTCTGTACTTGTCTCTAGTAGTAACCTATTGTAACACACTGTCTCTAGTAGTAACCTATTGTAACACACTGTCTCTATTGTAACACACTGTCTCTAGTAGTAACCTATTGTAACACACTTGTCTCTAGTAGTAACCTATTGTAACACACTGTCTGTACTTGTCTCTAGTAGTAACCTATTGTAACACACTGTCTGTACTTGTCTCTAGTAGTAACCTATTGTAACACACTGTCTGTACTTGTCTCTAGTAGTAACCTATTGTAACACACTGTCTGTACTTGTCTCTAGTAGTAACCTATTGTAACACACTGTCTGTATTTGTCTCTTACCTATTGTAACACACTGTCTGTATTTGTCTCTTAGTAACCTATTGTAACACACTGTCTGTACTTGTCTCTAGTAGTAACCTATTGTAACACACTGTGTGTACTTGTCTCTAGTAGTAACCTATTGTAACACACTGTGTGTACTTGTCTCTAGTAGTAACCTATTGTAACACACTGTCTGTACTTGTCTCTAGTAGTAACCTATTGTAACACACTGTCTGTACTTGTCTCTAGTAGTAACCTATTGTAACACACTGTCTGTACTTGTCTCTAGTAGTAACCTATTGTAACACACTGTCTGTACTTGTCTCTAGTAGTAACCTATTGTAACACACTGTCTGTACTTGTCTCTAGTAGTAACCTATTGTAACACACTGTCTGGACTTGTCTCTAGTAGTAACCTATTGTAACACACTGTCTGTACTTGTCTCTAGTAGTAACCTATTGTAACACACTGTCTGTACTTGTCTCTAGTAGTAACCTATTGTAACACACTGTCTGTACTTGTCTCTAGTAGTAACCTATTGTAACACACTGTCTGGACTTGTCTCTAGTAGTAACCTATTGTAACACACTGTCTGTACTTGTCTCTAGTAGTAACCTATTGTAACACACTGTCTGTATTTGTCTCTTAGTAACCTATTGTAACACACTGTCTGTACTTGTCTCTAGTAGTAACCTATTGTAACACACTGTCTGTACTTGTCTCTAGTAGTAACCTATTGTAACACACTGTCTGTACTTGTCTCTAGTAGTAACCTATTGTAACACACTGTCTGTACTTGTCTCTAGTAGTAACCTATTGTAACACACTGCCTGTACTTGTCTCTAGTAGTAACCTATTGTAACACACTGTCTGTACTTGTCTCTAGTAGTAACCTATTGTAACACACTGTCTCTAGTAGTAACCTATTGTAACACACTGTCTCTAGTAGTAACCTATTGTAACACACTGTCTCTAGTAGTAACCTATTGTAACACAGTGTGTGTACTTGTCTCTAGTAGTAACCTATTGTAGCACACTGTCTGTACTTGTCTCTAGTAGTAACCTATTGTAACACACTGTCTGTATTTGTCTCTTAGTAACCTATTGTAACACACTGTCTGTACTTGTCTCTAGTAGTAACCTATTGTAACACACTGTCTGTATTTGTCTCTTAGTAACCTATTGTAACACACTGTCTGTATTTGTCTCTTAGTAACCTATTGTAACACACTGTCTGTACTTGTCTCTAGTAGTAACCTATTGTAACACACTGTGTGTACTTGTCTCTAGTAGTAACCTATTGTAACACACTGTCTGTACTTGTCTCTAGTAGTAACCTATTGTAACACACTGTCTGTACTTGTCTCTAGTAGTAACCTATTGTAACACACTGTCTGTACTTGTCTCTAGTAGTAACCTATTGTAACACACTGTCTGTACTTGTCTCTAGTAGTAACCTATTGTAACACACTGTCTGTACTTGTCTCTAGTAGTAACCTATTGTAACACACTGTCTGTACTTGTCTCTAGTAGTAACCTATTGTAACACACTGTCTGGACTTGTCTCTAGTAGTAACCTATTGTAACACACTGTCTGTACTTGTCTCTAGTAGTAACCTATTGTAACACACTGTCTGTACTTGTCTCTAGTAGTAACCTATTGTAACACACTGTCTGTACTTGTCTCTAGTAGTAACCTATTGTAACACACTGTCTGGACTTGTCTCTAGTAGTAACCTATTGTAACACACTGTCTGTACTTGTCTCTAGTAGTAACCTATTGTAACACACTGTCTGTATTTGTCTCTTAGTAACCTATTGTAACACACTGTCTGTACTTGTCTCTAGTAGTAACCTATTGTAACACACTGTCTGTACTTGTCTCTAGTAGAAACCCATTATAACACGCTGTCTGTACTTGTCTCTAGTAGAAACCTATTGTAACACACTGTCTGTATTTGTCTCTAGTAGAAACCTATTGTAACACACTGTCTGTACTTGTCTCTAGTAGTAACCTATTGTAACACACTGTCTCTAGTAGTAACTGGATTGTAACACACTGTCTCTAGTAGTAACCTATTGTAACACACTGTCTCTAGTAGTAACCTATTGTAACACACTGTCTCTAGTAGTAACCTATTGTAACACAGTGTGTGTACTTGTCTCTAGTAGTAACCTATTGTAACACACTGTGTGTACTTGTCTCTAGTAGTAACCTATTGTAACACACTGTCTGTACTTGTCTCTAGTAGTAACCTATTGTAACACACTGTGTGTACTTGTCTCTAGTAGTAACCTATTGTAACACACTGTCTGTACTTGTCTCTAGTAGTAACCTATTGTAAGACACTGTCTGTATTTGTCTCTTAGTAACCTATTGTAACACACTGTCTGTACTTGTCTCTAGTAGTAACCTATTGTAACACACTGTCTGTATTTGTCTCTTAGTAACCTATTGTAACACACTGTCTGTATTTGTCTCTTAGTAACCTATTGTAACACACTGTCTGTATTTGTCTCTTAGTAACCTATTGTAACACACTGTCTGTATTTGTCTAGTAGTAACCTATTGTAACACACTGTCTGTATTTGTCTCTTAGTAACCTATTGTAACACACTGTCTGTATTTGTCTCTTAGTAACCTATTGTAACACACTGTCTGTACTTGTCTCTAGTAGTAACCTATTGTAACACACTGTGTGTACTTGTCTCTAGTAGTAACCTATTGTAACACACTGTCTGTACTTGTCTCTAGTAGTAACCTATTGTAACACACTGCCTGTACTTGTCTCTAGTAGTAACCTATTGTAACACACTGTCTGTACTTGTCTCTAGTAGTAACCTATTGTAACACACTGTCTCTAGTAGTAACCTATTGTAACACACTGTCTCTAGTAGTAACCTATTGTAACACACTGTCTCTAGTAGTAACCTATTGTAACACAGTGTGTGTACTTGTCTCTAGTAGAAACCTATTGTAACACACTGTGTGTACTTGTCTCTAGTAGTAACCTATTGTAACACACTGTGTGTACTTGTCTCTAGTAGTAACCTATTGTAGCACACTGTCTGTACTTGTCTCTAGTAGTAACCTATTGTAACACACTGTCTGTATTTGTCTCTTAGTAACCTATTGTAACACACTGTCTGTACTTGTCTCTAGTAGTAACCTATTGTAACACACTGTCTGTATTTGTCTCTTAGTAACCTATTGTAACACACTGTCTGTATTTGTCTCTTAGTAACCTATTGTAACACACTGTGTGTACTTGTCTCTAGTAGTAACCTATTGTAACACACTGTCTGTACTTGTCTCTAGTAGTAACCTATTGTAACACACTGTCTGTACTTGTCTCTAGTAGTAACCTATTGTAACACACTGTCTGTACTTGTCTCTAGTAGTAACCTATTGTAACACACTGTCTGTACTTGTCTCTAGTAGTAACCTATTGTAACACACTGTCTGTACTTGTCTCTAGTAGTAACCTATTGTAACACACTGTCTGGACTTGTCTCTAGTAGTAACCTATTGTAACACACTGTCTGTACTTGTCTCTAGTAGTAACCTATTGTAACACACTGTCTGTACTTGTCTCTAGTAGTAACCTATTGTAACACACTGTCTGTACTTGTCTCTAGTAACCTATTGTAACACACGCTCTGTACTTGTCTCTAGTAGTAACCTACAGTAATGGACAAAGTACAATGTGTACGTTTGGAGTTTTAAACTGTCAAGTCCCTGTATGTCTGTCTGTCTGTGTCCTTGTCTAACTGTCTGTCCATCTCTCCCTGTCTTTCTCTCCACAGCTGGATGGACGTCACGACGGCCCTGGGGAATCCAGGGAGAAGGTGCTGGAGTTTGGTTTTGACTACTGCTACTGGTCTGTTGCCCCAGAGGAACCACACTACGCCTCACAGGAAGAGGTAACGAGTCCTGAGACCTGAACTTCGACTGTAGTTCAAGGTCCTGCCAAACCTGGGCCCTTCTGTACACCAACTCTTCAAACTCCCGCACCGCTAGAGATTCCACATCGGCTACAATTGTTTAGTTACGGTGTTTTTGTGTCATGTTGTGTGCCTTCTGGGTGAAGGCAGCCCCAGTCATGTGCGTGTCAGGCAGCCTGGCGACGTTGGGTAGGGTGTGCAATCACAACCACTGGGCCGTGTTCAATAGGGCATGCAAATGAAAACGAAAATTAGGGTTTCTATTTGTACAAATCTGTTACGGTTTTCTTCCGTCGAAGGAGAGGAGGACCATAATGCAGCGTGGTTATTTGTATAAATCTTTAATAAAGATGAAAACACGAAAAATACAAAACAATACACGTACCGTGAAAACCTAAACAGCCTATACTGGTGCAAACTAACACAGACAGGAACAATCACCCACGAAACACTCAAAGAATATGGCTGCCTAAATATGGTTCCCAATCAGAGACAACGATAAACACCTGCCTCTGATTGAGAACCACTCCAGGCAACCATAGACTTTTCTAGACAACCCCACTAACCACAATCCCATGACCTACAAAAAACCCCTAGACAAAACACACCACATAAATAACCCATGTCACACCCTGGCCTGACCAAAATAATAAAGAAAACACAAAATACTAAGACCAGGGCGTGACAAAATCCAGGTAGTCACTCCCTGTTTTTTTCCCTTTGGTGCCTAATGAACATGACGCTCGTCTGAAGGAAGAGCCCAGGGGAATTAACACTGTCCCCCCCACTAAAGGGATAGGATATCAGCTTCATCTGTTCTCCAGAATTCTGTTGTGCATCACGTTTCCTTTTATGTCTCTGTGATTGGCTGATTAGATCTGTTTGTGTTTCTCTGATTGGTGGGTGCTACCTTTTTCCTGGTACTGAGCGGAGGAGGAGCCAGAATAAGACCCACCCCCTTGGAACACAGAGTAGTGGACATCATTTCTCTCATGGCGCCATGGCAGGAAAATGTACTACAACATTGTGTCATGTTAGTTAGGGTTCCATTTATAGAACTCAAACTTGATGAATGCTGTATTGTCTTGTAGCTCTGATTCCCGGCTGATTTATTTACAAACCAACATTTCATCAAGGACAAGCTATGCAAGCAGTGTACCAACATGGGGAAAAAGCCTTCACCCACCCCGGCCTGGTCTAGATGTCCCACAGTGTTGTTCTGGTCTCTGTCAGTGGAGACTGTGGAGACTTTCTGCTTCTCAATTCAATTGAATGGCTTTATTGGCATGGGAAACATATGTTAACATTGCCAAAGCAAGTGAAGTAGATAATAAACAAAAGTGAAATAAGCAATAAAAATAACATTACACTCACAGAAGTTCCAAAAGAATAAAGACATTACAAAGTACAAAAGGGAAAATAAATAAACATAAATATGGGTTGTATTTACAATGGTGTTTGTTCTTCACTGGTTGCCCTTTTCTTGTGGCAACAGGTCACAAATCTTGCTGCTGTGATGGCACACTGTGGTACTTCACCCAATAGATATGGGAGTTTATCAACATTGGGTTTGTTTTCTAATTCTTTGTGGATCTGTGTCTCCCCACTCTTTCTCTCTCTCTCTGTCTCTCTGTCTGTCTCACTCTCTCTCTCTCACTCTCTCTCTCTCACTCTCTCTCTCTCTCTCTCTGTCTGTCTCTCTCTCTCTCTGTCTGTCTCTCTCTGTCTCACTCTCGCTCTCTCTCTTTGTCTCTCTCTCTGTCTCTCTATTAAATAAAATTTAAATTCTCTATCACCCTCTCGCTCTCACTGTCACTCTCTCTCTCTCTCTCTCTCTCTGTCTCTCTGTCTGTCTCACTCTCTCGTTCTCTCTCTCTCTCTGTCTGTCTCTCTGTCTGTCTCACTCTCTCTCGCTCTCTATCTTTGTCTCTCTCTCTGTCTCTCTATTAAATTAAATTTAAATTCCCTATCACCCTCTATCGCTATCACTGTCACTCTCTTTCCTCTCTTTTCTCTATCGACCCATTCTCTCCATCTGAGTTGTCGGGGCGGCCCCACCACTACATTCCTCTGGTGACTCGTAGTGGGCGAGGAGGAGGGCAAACATGGGCATGGGTTTTCTATTTAATTCTGTGGAGCATGGTCACTGGATCACAGGCTGACCTCTGAGGCCTGTGAGTGTGTGACTGTTCCACACAAACCCAGTCAGTGGCACCAGAGCCGACATTTATCAGTCACACGTCACAAATAGTTGCTAGGTCTACCCTTCTCTCTAGCGTCTGTCCCGAAGAATGTATAATATGTTTACATTGCTGTATGTTGACAAGTAAACTGCTTGTGTCAGGTGACTTAAGCCTAACACTATGGAATGGTCTAGAGGCCAGATAACAGATAGCCTGTGTTGTTTGTGCACTTTCACAAACCTTTATTGCCTTAGAAGTTTCAACTTTCCCCAGACTTTCACACGCAGACGTAATTATTGAAAAATAATAGTTTTGTTTTCTTTCTTTATCAGTACCTTTCATGTAATAGACCTGCTCATCATTTCTACAGTCGTTAATTGCATTAAAAAAGTGTCACTATTTTAGATACGTGTTGTGTTTTTCTCAGGCACTATGTCAGTATGCTGTAGTGTAGTTTTATGCTGTAGTGTAGTTTTGTGCTGTAGTGTAGTTTTGTGCTGTAGTGTAGTTTTGTGCTGTAGTGTAGTTTTATGCTGTAGTGCAGTTTTATGCTGTAGTGTAGTTTTATGCTGTAGTGTAGTTTTATGCTGTAGTGTAGTTTTATGCTGTAGTGTAGTTTTATGCTGTAGTGTAGTTTTGTGCTGTAGTGTAGTTTTATGCTGTAGTGTAGTTTTGTGCTGTAGTGTAGTTTTATGCTGTAGTGCAGTTTTATGCTGTAGTGTAGTTTTATGCTGTAGTGTAGTTTTATGCTGTAGTGTAGTTTTATGCTGTAGTGTAGTTTTGTGCTGTAGTGTAGTTTTATGCTGTAGTGTAGTTTTGTGCTGTAGTGTAACTTTATGCTGTAGTGCTGTTTTATGCTGTAGTGTAGTTTTATGCTGTAGTGTAGTTTTGTGCTGTAGTGTAGTGTAGTTTTATGCTGTAGTGTAGTTTTATGCTGTAGTGTAGTTTTATGCTGTAGTGTAGTTTTATGCTGTAGTGTAGTTTTATGCTGTAGTGCAGTTTTATGCTGTAGTGTAGTTTATAATGTAGTGTAGTTTTGTGCTGTAGTGTAGCTTTATGCTGTAGTGTAGTTTTATGCTGTAGTGTAGTTTTGTGCTGTAGTGTAGTTTTGTGCTGTAGTGTAGTGTAGTTTTATGCTGTAGTGTAGTTTTATGCTGTAGTGTAGTTTTATGCTGTAGTGTAGTTTTGTGCTGTAGTGTAGCTTTATGCTGTAGTGTAGTTTTATGCTGTAGTGTAGTTTTGTGCTGTAGTGTAGTTTTATGCTGTAGTGTAGTTTTATGCTGTAGTGTAGTTTTATGCTGTAGTGTAGTTTTGTGCTGTAGTGTAGTTTTGTGCTGTAGTGTAGTGTAGTTTTATGCTGTAGTGTAGTTTTATGCTGTAGTGTAGTTTTATGCTGTAGTGTAGTTTTGTGCTGTAGTTTAGTTTTATGCTGTAGTGTAGTTTTGTGCTGTAGTGTAGTTTTGTGCTGTAGTGTAGTTTTATGCTGTAGTGTAGTTTTATGCCGTCGTGTAGTTTTGTGCTGTAGTGTAGTTTTGTGCTGTAGTGTAGTTTTGTGCTGTAGTGTAGTTTTATGCTGTAGTGTAGTTTTGTGCTGTAGTGTAGTTTTGTGCTGTAGTGTAGTTTTATGCTGTAGTGTAGTTTTATGCTGTAGTGTAGTTTTGTGCTGTAGTGTAGTTTTATGCTGTAGTGTAGTTTTGTGCTGTAGTGTAGTTTTGTGTATCCAGGGTATCCTGGCTTCACTTCCTGTGGAGTCCTGAGTCAATCTGAGACCCATGGTGAAGGGAGAGAGGGAGAGAGAGAGAGAGAGAGAGAGAGAGGGAGAGACAGAGGGGGGGAGAGAGAGAGACAGAGAGAGTGAGTGAGTGAGTGAGTGAGTGAGTGAGTGAGTAAGACAGACAGACAGACAGACAGACAGACAGACAGACAGACAGAGACAGATAAAACACCCTATGCTAAGCTCCAGGCTGACGTCATTCTGTAACAAAACCCAGCATTGTGCTCTAGGTTCAGATTCTGTCCATTGACGTCTTTTGGCTAAAATCTAACTGTGAAAAATGACTTATTGGAGCGGCTGTGAGTTTGGCAGACTAGAGATGGGGGGGCTGCAGAGGTTCTGTCAACCCCCTGCCCATTCCCCTCCTCCACCCTTGAAATTCACTGTTTGTCTCTCCCTCTCCCTCTCTCTCTCCCTCTCTCTCTCTCTCTCTCTCTCGCTCTCTCTCCCTCTCTCTCTCTCTCTCTCTCTCTCTCTCTCTCTCTCTCTCTCTCTCTCTCTCAAAATTCAATTCAATTTAAATTGAATGGCTTAATTGGCATGGGAAACACATGTTAACATTGCTAAAGCAAGTGAAGTAGATAATAAACAAAAGTGTAATAAACTATAAAAATTAACAGTAAACATTACACTCACAGAAGTTCCAAAAGAATCAAGACATGACATATAATGTCATATTATGTGCAAATAGTACAAAATGGTGTTTGTTCTTCACTGGTTGCCCTTTTTCTTGTGGCAACAGGTCACATATATTGCTGCTGTGATGGCACACTGTGGACTTTCACCCAGTAGATATGGGAGTTTATCAAAATTGGATTTGTTTTCGAATTCTTTGTGGCTCTGTGTAATCTGAGGGAAATATGTTTCTCTAATAAGGTCATACATTGGGCAGGAGGTTAGGAAGTGCACATAGCCTGTCTTTTCTTGAGAGCCAGGTCTGCCTACGGTGACATTTCTCAATAGCAAGGCTATGCTTACTGAGTCTGTACATAGTCAGAGATTACCTTGATTTTGTATATATTTTTTTCAAGGTTTTTAAATTCTCTCTCTCCCTCCCATGTGTAGGCAGGCATGAATAATGTTCAGAAGCCTGTGTATCTCTGTAGCTCTGTGTCTCTCTCTCCCTCCCTTTTTCTCTCACTCATATCTAAGAAAGTTAAGATATACTGTACGTATCTATACATCTCATGACATGCTGTATGTATGTTTTCCTCTAAAACTGAATCTGCCCAGTATCCCGCTGCGATTTCTGTGTAACCTAGTTGGAAAGACGTGGGATTGTGTGTGTGTGTGTAACCTAGTTGGAAAGATGTGGGATTGTGTGTGTGTGATCTAGTTGGAAAGACGTGGGATTGTGTGTGTGTGATCTAGTTGGAAAGACGTGATATTGTGTGTGTGTAACCTAGTTGGAAAGATGTGGGATTGTGTGTGTGTAATTTAGTTGGAAAGATGTGGGACTGAAACAGACTGACAGTTTCAATGCAGCTGTCCTGTTGGAGAGAGTCCTAGGCCTGTACTCGGAGTAGGAGTGTTGATTATAGGAAGGCATTTGTCTTGGCCACTAAGACCCTCACCAACTTGTACAGATGCATCATTGAGAGCATCCCGTCAGGCTGTATCACCGCCTGGTACGGCAACCGCTCCCAACCACAATGCTCTCCAGAGGATATTCCAGTCAGCCCAACGCATCATCGGGGAAACACTGTCTACCCTCCAGGAAATCTACAGCACCCGGTGTCACAGGAAGGCCAATAAGATCATCAAGGACCTCAGCCACCAGAGCCACGGACTGTTTACCCAGCTACCATCTAGAAGGAGGAGACAGTACAGGTGCAGCACAGCTGGGACCGAGAGATTGATAAACAGATTCTATATCCAGGCCATCAGACTGTTAAACAGTCAACACTAGCCGGCCTCCGCTCAGTACACTGCCCTGAACCTAAGTCCCTGTCACTAGCCGTCATACCACCTGTTACTCTACCCTGCACCTTAGAGACTGCTGCCCTATGTGTTATGTTCGTTGATGGAAGGATGGGACCAAGGTGCAGCGTGGTAGGCGTACATTTTCATTTATTAGATGAACACAGAAAAAACAACAAATACAAAACGTAATGTCTAGTAGGGCTAAACAGCACAGCACCAAAAACAAGATCCCACAAACTACAGGTGGGAGCTACCTAAGTATGATCCCCAATCAGAGACAACGATAGACATCTGCCTCTGATTGATTGGGAACCATATCCGGCCAACAAAGAAATAGAAAACATAGATTGCCCACACTAGTCACACCCTGACCTAACCAAATAGAGAATTAAAAGGATCTCTAAGGTCAGGGCGTGACACTATGTATATAGTCATTGAACACTGGTCATTTTAATAATGTTTACATACTGTTTTACCCCCTTTATATATACAGTCAGTGCATTGGAAAAGTATCCAGACCCTTTGACTTGTTCAACATTTTGTTACGTTACAGCCTTATTATTAAATTGATTAAATCATTTCTTCCCCTCATCAATCTACACACAATACCAACCCATAATGACAAAGCGAAAACAGATTTTAAGAAATGCTTGCAAATTGAGCTCAGGTCTATCCTGTTTCCATTGATAATCCATGAAATGTTTCTACAACGTGATTGGAGTCACTCTGTGGTCAATTCAATTGATTGGACATGATTTGGAAAGGCACACCCCTGTCTATTTAAGGTCCCACAGCTGACAGTGCATTTTTTTATACATTTTCTAATAAAAAAATATAAAAACTGTTTTTGCTTTGTCATTATGGGGAATTGTGTGTAGATTGATGAGAAGCAAAAAAAATAGAATCCATTTTAGAATAGGGCGGTAATGTAACACAATGTGGAAAAAGTCAAGGGGTCAGAATAATATCTGAATGCACTGTAAATACTGTATTCTAGTCATAGCTCATCCTGTATAACTACTGCTGTACACACCTTTTCTACTCATATACTGTCCATACTGTCTACACACCATCATATACACTGAGTAACCCAAACATTAGGAACAACCTAAATTTGTCGGGGCATGGACTCTACAAGGTGTTGAAAGCGATCCGCAGGGATGCTGGCCAATGTTGATTCCAATGCTTCCCACAGTTGTGTCAAGTTGGCTGGATGTCCTTTGGGTGGTGGACCATTCTTGATATACACGGGAAACTGTTGAGCGTGAAAAACCCAGCAGCGTTGCAGTTCTTCACACAAACAAGTTTGCCTGGCACCTACCTTCATACCCTGTTCAAAGGCACTTAAATATTTTGTCTTGCCCATTCACCCTCTGAATAGAACACAGGGACTCCTGAGTGGCACAGCGGTCTAAGGCACTGCATCTCAGTGCAAGAGGTGTCACTATAGTTCTTGGTTCGACTCCAGGCTGTATCCCATCCGGCTGTGATTGGGAGTCCCATAGGGTGTGATTGGGAGTCCCATCCGGCTTGACCGGATCAGGCCGTCATTGTAAATAAGAATTTGTTCTTAACTAACTTGCCCAGTTAAATAAAGGTTAAAAAACATACACAAGCGGTCTAAGGTACTGCATCACAGTGCTTGAGGCGTTACTACAGACACGTGTTCAATCCCAGGCTGTGTTACAGCTGGCCGTGACTGGGAGATCCATGAGGCGGCGCACAATTGGCCCAGCGTTGTCCGGGTTAGGGGAGGGTTTGGCCGGCAGGGATGTCCCATCGCGCACTAGCGTCTCCTGTGGCAGGCCGGACGTAGTGCTTGCCTGGTGCACGGTGTTTCCTCCGACACATTGGTGTGGCTGGCTACCGGGTTAAGTGGGCATTGTGTCAAGAAGCAGTGCGGCTAGGCTGGGTAGTTTATTGGAGGTCGCACGACCTTCGCCCCTCATTAGTCCGTACGGGAGTTGCAGCGATGGGACAAGACTAACTACCAATTGGATATCAAGAAATTGGGAAGAAAAAAGGGCAATTAAAAAATAAATATTTGTATTTTTTTTTTTACCCCTGTCTCACGGGCCGGATTGAAGTGCCCGGCGGGCCCCCCTTGCCATGCACAATGCCAAGCGTTGGCTGGAGTGGTGTAAAGCTCACCGCCATTGGACTCTGAAGCAGTGGAAATGTGTTCTCAGGAGGGATGAATCACACTTCACCATTTGGCTGTTCGACAGACGCTACCGGCCCAAATGCATAGTGCTAACTGTAGAGTTGGGTGGAGGAGTAATAATGACATAGGGAAGTCTTAATGCTACCACATACAATGAAATTGGTTCTCTAGATCGGTGTGGAAGAACTTGACTGGCCTGCACAGAGCCCTGACCTCAACCCCATCGAACACCTTTAGGATGAATTGGAACACCGACTGTGAGCCAGGCCTAATCGCCCAACATCAGTGCCCAACCTCACTAATGCTCTTGTGGCTGGATGGAAGCAAGTCCCTGCAGCAATGTTCCAACAAGTGGAAAGCCTTCCCAGAAGAGTGGAGGCTTTTATAGAAACAAAGGGGGACCATATTAATGCCCATGATTTTAGAATGAGATGTTCAACGAGCAGGTGACCACATACTTTTGCCATTTTGGCCATGTAGTGTAGCTCGTTGTAATATTTTTTCTACTTTACATTTTAGTTACACTGTTGATACACACTGCATATTTCTGTATTAACTGGATTCTTAACATAGACATATTTGTGGACTTTGTTGACATTTTACTGCATTGTTAGGAGCTAGTTACGTAAAAGAAAATCTGGAACTAAACTGTATTCACAACCAATAAACACATTGATTTTGACTTTACTTTTCCTAAATGCAGCTTTACCCAACCAATGCCCACTGTTAGCCCAAGGACCCCATGCTATATGAGATAGTGTGTAGTAGTAGGGAAGTGAACTTAAGGGGCTGTTTTTCGGCTTTGGTGGTTTCTTAGAAGAACTGAAGAACTTCAACTGACGTCATAACACACACACACACACACACACACACACACACACACACACACACACACACACACACACACACACACACACACACACACACACACACACACACACACACACACACACACACACACACACACACACACACACACACACTCACACAAGTTTTCCAGTCCAGGGGCTTGTGTAGAGTTGAGCAGGCCACATGAAAACCAAACCCAGCCACTGAAGTCAGACAACTACTGTCATGGATTAGTAGACAGCTACCTGCCTCCTTCTCCCCATCGCTCTCTCTCCCTCTATCTCTCTATTTCTCTCTTCGTCTTCTCCCCATCGCTCTCTCTCCCTCTATCTCTCTATTTCTCTCTCCCTCTTCTCCCCATCGCTCTCTCTCCCTCTATCTCTCTCTCTCTCTCTTTCTCCCTCTTCTCCCCATTGCTCTCTCTCCCTCTATCTCTCTATTTCTCTCTCCGTCTTCTCCCCATCGCTCTCTCTCCCTCTATCTCTCTATTTCTCTCTCCCTCTTCTCCCCATCGCTCTCTCTCCCTCTATCTCTCTATTTCTCTCTCCCTCTTCTCCCCATCGCTCTCTCTCCCTCTATCTCTCTATTTCTCTCTCCCTCTTCTCCCCATCGCTCTCTCTCCCTCTATCTCTCTATTTCTCTCTCCCTCTTCTCCCCATCGCTCTCTCTCCCTCTATCTCTCTATTTCTCTCTCCCTCTTCTCCCCATCGCTCTCTCTCCCTCTATCTCTCTATTTCTCTCTCCCTCTTCTCCCCATCGCTCTCTCTCCCTCTATCTCTCTATTTCTCTCTCCCTCTTCTCCCCATCGCTCTCTCTCCCTCTATCTCTCTATTTCTCTCTCCCTCTTCTCACCATCGCTCTCTCTCCCTCTATCTCTCTCTCTCTCTCTCCCTCTTCTCCCCATTGCTCTCTCTCCCTCTATCTCTCTATTTCTCTCTCTGTCTTCTCCCCATCGCTCTCTCTCCCTCTATCTCTCTATTTCTCTCTCCGTCTTCTCCCCATCGCTCTCTCTCCCTCTATCTCTCTCTCTCTCTCTCCCTCTTCTCCCCATTGCTCTCTCTCCCTCTATCTCTATTTCTCTCTCCCTCTATCTCTCTATTTCTCTCTCCCTCTTCTCCCCATCGCTCTCTCTCCCTCTATCTCTCTATTTCTCTCTCCCTCTTCTCCCCATCGCTCTCTCTCCCTCTATCTCTCTATTTCTCTCTCCCTCTTCTCCCCATCGCTCTCTCTCCCTCTATCTCTCTATTTCTCTCTCCCTCTTCTCCCCATCGCTCTCTCTCCGTCTATCTCTCTATTTCTCTCTCCCTCTTCTCCCCATCGCTCTCTCTCCCTCTATCTCTCTATTTCTCTCTCCCTCTTCTCACCATCGCTCTCTCTCCCTCTATCTCTCTCTCTCTCTCTCCCTCTTCTCCCCATTGCTCTCTCTCCCTCTATCTCTCTATTTCTCTCTCCGTCTTCTCCCCATCGCTCTCTCTCCCTCTATCTCTCTATTTCTCTCTCCGTCTTCTCCCCATCGCTCTCTCTCCCTCTATCTCTCTCTCTCTCTCTCCCTCTTCTCCCCATTGCTCTCTCTCCCTCTATCTCTCTATTTCTCTCTCCCTCTTCTCCCCATCGCTCTCTCTCCCTCTATTTCTCTCGCCCTCTTCTCCCCATCGCTCTCTTTCTCCCTCCATCTCTCTCTTTCTCTCTTCCTCTTCTCCCCATCGCTCTCTTTCTCCCTCCATCTCTCTCTTTCTCTCTTCCTCTTCTCCCTATCGCTCTCTTTCTCCTTCTCCCTTTTAGTTTTTCCTCTCCATTGACAGGCTCCAGGCTTACAACCTAAAGAGTATCCCAGTTACAAAACAAGCTCTTATAACCAGCAGTTATCCAGTTATTAATTAATTCATCCTGGGTTGGCTCGCTGGAGTGGACACCCCCCCCTCCCCCAGACACACACACCAACTGGACCACCTTCTTCATCCTCCTTTCTCCTCCTTCTTCCTCCTCCGTCCTCATCTTTTTTCGTCCTTCTTCGTGTTTCCTCCCCTCCCACTTTCTCGTCTTTCCATGTTCTTCCCCTTCTCCCTTGCCCCTTCCCTCTCCTTCCTCGTCCTTTCTAACCCTTCCTTCTCCTTTCTCTTTCTTCCTAACCCTTCCCCATCCCTCCTCCTCCTTCCTCCACCTTCCTCGTTCTTCCTACCCCTTCCTCCATCTTCCTCGTCCTTCCTACCCCTTTCTCCTCCTTCCTCATCCTTCCTACCCCTTCCTTCTCCTTTCTCTTTCTTCCTCCACCTTCCTTGTCCTTCCTACCCCTTCCTCCATCTTCCTCGTCCTTCCTACCCCTTTCTCCTCCTTCCTCGTCCTTCCTACCCCTTCCTTCTCCTTTCTCTTTCTTCCTAACCCTTCCCCATCCTTCCTCCTCCTTCCTCCACCTTCCTCGTCCTTCCTACCCCTTTCTCCTCCTTCCTCGTCCTTCCTACCCCTTTCTCCTCCTTCCTCGTCCTTCCTACCCCTTCCTTCTCCTTTCTCTTTCTTCCCAACCCTTCCCCATCCCTCCTCCACCTTCCTTGTCCTTCCTACCCCTTTCTCCTCCTTCCTTGTCCTTTTTGTACCTTCCTCGTTCTTCTTACCCTTTCTTCCTCCTTCCTCGTCCTTCCTACCCCATCTTACCCTTTCCTCCACCTTCCTCGTCCTTCCTACCCCTTCTTCCTCCTTCCTCATCCGTCATACCCCTTCCTCCTCCTTCCTCCTCCTTCCTCCTCCTTCCTCGTACTTCCTAACCCTTCCTCCTCCTTCCTCATCCTTCCTACACTTTCCTCGTCCTTCCTACCCCTTCCTCCTTCCTCGCTCCTTCCTACCCCTTTCTCCTCCTTCCTCGTCCTTCCTACCCCTTCCTCGTCCTTCCTACCCCTTCTTCCTCTTTCCTCATCCGTCATACCCCTTCCTCCTCCTTCCTCCTCCTTCCTAACCCTTCCTCCTCCTTCCTCCTCCTTCCTACACCTTCCTCGTCCTTCCTACCCCTTCCTCCTTCCTCGCTCCTTCCTACCCCTTCTCCTCCTTCCTCGTCCTTCCTACCCCTTCCTCGTCCTTCCTACCCATTCCTCCTCGTTCCTCGTCCTTCCTACCTCTTCCCCTTCTTTCCTCTGTCTTCCTCCCCCTTCCTCCCCCTCCTCTTCCTTCCCCTCCTTCCTCACCCTCTCTCCTCCTTCCTCCCTCTTCCCCTTCTCTTGCCTCCCACTTCCTCCTCCTTCTATATTCTGCTTTCCTCTCTTCATTGTGAAGCATGTTTTAATTAGTTTCATTTTTTTCAAGAGAAGGAAAGCAAACCTCAAGCCTTTTGTCAGATGCCATTTCCTCTGGGCTGGTTGGACCTACACACACACACGCACACACACAAACACACACGCACACTCACACGCACACACACACAGACAGAACCTTCCTGTTGATGCAAGTGTTTAGTCTTTCCCTGTGTGTTTTGGTCATTTATTCTACAGACTCTGGTCCTTCTCCTCTGTTTCTGTTGGCTCTCTGGCTCAATTCTTTATGACCTGCTTGAATCTGGATCATCCGTTAGTCCAACCGTCCCATAATGCACTGCATTTCTTACCTTACTGCTCTGCTTTGTTGTCCACATACCTCCAGGTTTGCTGTGCCACCACACCTGTAGGCCAGGCAAGGGTTCTGTGATAGTAGGTTGTAGCAGTGAGAGCCCATTGTGGTCTTTCAGGGATGCTTTCTACACAACAGCAGGGATTTCCCTCTACCAAATAATTGTAATATGACGAGACACAATAGAGTGTTTCAGATGAGAGTATGTCAGGGCCAGTGTTATTCATATTCCATAGAATACTCCCTGCCTGTGGAACTCAAAATAGAGGTAATAGAGATTAGAGATTCTGTTTGGTAGTGAGGAGGGGGAGAGAGGGAGAGACGGGTACAGGGGGGAGACAGGAGTGAGGGAGGAGGGAGAGAGCAAGAGAGTCCAGGGTAAGAGGTGTTAGGGGGAGAAACAGATATGGGATCAGGCTAGTGCACTAATCAAACCACTAGGTTGTGGACTGCCCAGTACCACAGTTCTATTAATTAGTCAAATCAAATCAAATTTTATTTGTCACATACACATGGTTAGCAGATGTTAATGCGAGTGTAGCGAAATGCTTGTGCTTCTAGTTCCGACAATGCAGTAATAACAAGTAATCTAACTAACAATTCCAAAACTACTGTCTTGTACACAGTGTAAGGGGATAAAGAATATGTACATAAGGATATATGAATGAGTGATGGTACAGAGCAGCATAGGCAAGATACAGTAGATGGTATCGGGTACAGTATGTACAAATGAGATGAGTATGTAAACAAAGTGGCATAGTATAGTATAAAGTGGCTAGTGATACATGTATTACATAAGGATACCGTCGATGATATAGAGTACAGTATATACGTATGCGTATGAGATGAATAATGTAGGGTAAGTAACATTTATATAAGGTAGCATTGTTTAAAGTGGCTAGTGATATATTTACATCATTTCCCATCAATTCCCATTATTAAAGTGGCTGGAGTTGAGTCAGTGTCAGTGTGTTGGCAGCAGCCACTCAGTGTTAGTGGTGGCTGTTTAACAGTCTGATGGCCTTGAGATAGAAGCTGTTTTTCAGTCTCTCGGTCCCAGCTTTGATGCACCTGTACTGACCTCGCCTTCTGGATGATAGCGGGGTGAACAGGCAGTGGCTCGGGTGGTTGATGTCCTTGATGATCTTTATGGCCTTCCTGTGACATCGGGTGGTGTAGGTGTCCTGGAGGGCAGGTAGTTTGCCCCCGGTGATGCGTTGTGCAGACCTCACTACCCTCTGGAGAGCCTTACGGTTGAGGGCGGTGCAGTTGCCATACCAGGCGGTGATACAGCCCGCCAGGATGCTCTCGATTGTGCATCTGTAGAAGTTTGTGAGTGCTTTTGGTGACAAGCCGAATTTCTTCAGCCTCCTGAGGTTGAAGAGGCGCTGCTGCGCCTTCTTCACGATGCTGTCTGTGTGAGTGGACCAATTCAGTTTGTCTGTGATGTGTATGCCGAGGAACTTAAAACTTGCTACCCTCTCCACTACTGTTCCATCGATGTGGATGTCCTGTCCCGTGGTCCTGTCCCGTGGTCCTGTCCCGTGGTCCTGTCCCGTGGTCCTGTCCTGTGGTTCTGTCCCGTGTCTTAGCTGAGATTCTGTATGGTTGTTTCTGTTATGGCATGTGGTCAATGGTAGTTAGATAAGACATGAGACTACTGGTACTAGCCGAGCTGGTCTCCATGTTCACTGACTGACTGACTGACCGTCTGACTGACTGGCTGACTGACTGACTGACTGACCGTCTGACTGACTGACTGACCGTCTGACTGACTGTCTGACTGACTGACTGACTGACCGTCTGACTGACTGACTGACCATCTGACTGACTGACCGTCTAACTGACTGACTGACCGTCTGACTGGCTGTCTGACTGACTGACTGACCGTCTGACTGACTGACTGACCGTCTGACTGACTGACTGACCGTCTGACCTACCGTCTGACTGACTGACTGACCGTCTGACTGACTGACTGGCCGTCTGACTGACTGACTGACTGACTGACCGTCTGACTGACTGACTGACCGTCTGACTGACTGACTGACCGTCTGACTGACTGACTGACCGTCTGACTGACTGACTGGCTACACATCTCTGGTCAATATTGACCCTCTTAGCTGGTGGGAGAAACTTTGACGTTGTTGATTTTACCTTGTTGATTATTAACACAGTTCACACAAAGGGGCCTCATTGTCATTGAAACTGACCTCCTTACCTTTTGGTTATCATGTGAAGCTTATTGAAGTGGCTTTACATGGACTGTAATAAAATATTTGAGGGCTATATCCAACCATAACACCTTCCCTGGATTGGTGTAGATGTAACCGGTGTGAAATGGCTAGCTAGTTAGCGGGGTGCGCGCTAATAGCGTTTCAATCGATGACATCACTTGCTCTGAGACCTTGAAGTAGTTGTTCCCCTTGCTCTGTAAGGGCCTCAGCTTTTGTGGAGCGATGAGTAACGATGTTTCGTGGGAGGCAGTTGTTGATGTGTGCAGAGGCTCCCTGGTTTGAGCCCAGGTAGGGGCGAAGAGAGGGACGGAAGCAAAACTGTTACATAGATTTGAGGGCTATATCCAACCATAACACCTTCCCTGGGTTGGTGTAACCTATTCTTCTGTTGGTCATTAGGTTGGCTGAGAGCCTCTACAGGAGAGGAGGAACAATGTTTGATCCTGTGTGATACTGGCTCTGGATCAGGTTCCTGCTGCTGGTGGTGTGTTTACCTGGGCCTCATCCGTCATACCCCTTCCTCCTCCTTCCTCCTCCTTCCTCCTCCTTCCTCGTACTTCCTAACCCTTCCTCCTCCTTCCTCATCCTTCCTACACTTTCCTCGTCCTTCCTACCCCTTCCTCCTTCCTCGCTCCTTCCTACCCCTTTCTCCTCCTTCCTCGTCCTTCCTACCCCTTCCTCGTCCTTCCTACCCCTTCTTCCTCCTTCCTCATCCGTCATACCCCTTCCTCCTCCTTCCTCCTCCTTCCTAACCCTTCCTCCTCCTTCCTCCTCCTTCCTACACCTTCCTCGTCCTTCCTACCCCTTCCTCCTTCCTCGCTCCTTCCTACCCCTTCTCCTCCTTCCTCGTCCTTCCTACCCCTTCCTCGTCCTTCCTACCCATTCCTCCTCGTTCCTCGTCCTTCCTACCTCTTCCCCTTCTTTCCTCTGTCTTCCTCCCCCTTCCTCCCCCTCCTCTTCCTTCCCCTCCTTCCTCACCCTCTCTCCTCCTTCCTCCCTCTTCCCCTTCTCTTGCCTCCCACTTCCTCCTCCTTCTATATTCTGCTTTCCTCTCTTCATTGTGAAGCATGTTTTAATTAGTTTAATTTTTTTCAAGAGAAGGAAAGCAAACCTCAAGCCTTTTGTCAGATGCCATTTCCTCTGGGCTGGTTGGACCTACACACACACACGCACACACACAAACACACACGCACACTCACACGCACACACACACAGACAGAACCTTCCTGTTGATGCAAGTGTTTAGTCTTTCCCTGTGTGTTTTGGTCATTTATTCTACAGACTCTGGTCCTTCTCCTCTGTTTCTGTTGGCTCTCTGGCTCAATTCTTTATGACCTGCTTGAATCTGGATCATCCGTTAGTCCAACCGTCCCATAATGCACTGCATTTCTTACCTTACTGCTCTGCTTTGTTGTCCACATACCTCCAGGTTTGCTGTGCCACCACACCTGTAGGCCAGGCAAGGGTTCTGTGATAGTAGGTTGTAGCAGTGAGAGCCCATTGTGGTCTTTCAGGGATGCTTTCTACACAACAGCAGGGATTTCCCTCTACCAAATAATTGTAATATGACGAGACACAATAGAGTGTTTCAGATGAGAGTATGTCAGGGCCAGTGTTATTCATATTCCATAGAATACTCCCTGCCTGTGGAACTCAAAATAGAGGTAATAGAGATTAGAGATTCTGTTTGGTAGTGAGGAGGTGGAGAGAGGGAGAGACGGGTACAGGGGGGAGACAGGAGTGAGGGAGGAGGGAGAGAGCAAGAGAGTCCAGGGTAAGAGGTGTTAGGGGGAGAAACAGATATGGGATCAGGCTAGTGCACTAATCAAACCACTAGGTTGTGGACTGCCCAGTACCACAGTTCTATTAATTAGTCCTGTCCCGTGGTCCTGTCCCGTGGTCCTGTCCCGTGGTCCTGTCCTGTGGTTCTGTCCCGTGTCTTAGCTGAGATTCTGTATGGTTGTTTCTGTTATGGCATGTGGTCAATGGTAGTTAGATAAGACATGAGACTACTGGTACTAGCCGAGCTGGTCTCCATGTTCACTGACTGACTGACTGACCGTCTGACTGACTGGCTGACTGACTGACTGACTGACCATCTGACTGACTGACTGACCGTCTGACTGACTGTCTGACTGACTGACTGACTGACCGTCTGACTGACTGACTGACCATCTGACTGACTGACCGTCTAACTGACTGACTGACCGTCTGACTGGCTGTCTGACTGACTGACTGACTGACTGACCGTCTGACTGACTGACTGACCGTCTGACCTACCGTCTGACTGACTGACTGACCGTCTGACTGACTGACTGGCCGTCTGACTGACTGACTGACTGACTGACCGTCTGACTGACTGACTGACCGTCTGACTGACTGACTGACCATCTGACTGACTGACTGACCGTATGACTGACTGACTGACCGTCTGACTGACTGACTGACCGTCTGACTGACTGACTGACCGTCTGACTGACTGACTGGCTACACATCTCTGGTCAATATTGACCCTCTTAGCTGGTGGGAGAAACTTTAACGTTGTTGATTTTACCTTGTTGATTATTAACACAGTTCACACAAAGGGGCCTCATTGTCATTGAAACTGACCTCCTTACCTTTTGGTTATCATGTGAAGCTTATTGAAGTGGCTTTACATGGACTGTAATAAAATATTTGAGGGCTATATCCAACCATAACACCTTCCCTGGATTGGTGTAGATGTAACCGGTGTGAAATGGCTAGCTAGTTAGCGGGGTGCGCGCTAATAGCGTTTCAATCGATGACATCACTTGCTCTGAGACCTTGAAGTAGTTGTTCCCCTTGCTCTGTAAGGGCCTCAGCTTTTGTGGAGCGATGAGTAACGATGTTTCGTGGGAGGCAGTTGTTGATGTGTGCAGAGGCTCCCTGGTTTGAGCCCAGGTAGGGGCGAAGAGAGGGACGGAAGCAAAACTGTTACATAGATTTGAGGGCTATATCCAACCATAACACCTTCCCTGGGTTGGTGTAACCTATTCTTCTGTTGGTCATTAGGTTGGCTGAGAGCCTCTACAGGAGAGGAGGAACAATGTTTGATCCTGTGTGATACTGGCTCTGGATCAGGTTCCTGCTGCTGGTGGTGTGTTTACCTGGGCCTAGCCCAGGACCTCCTGGGCTGCTGGGTGCCATGCATATCCGTAGGCCTGGGGTCTGGGCGGCGGGTACTTCTCCAACCCCCTGATCTCTCCCTGGCCGAGGGGAGGAAGGAAAACAATGCGCCCAGACTGGCTATGTGTCTACGTGTATGGAACTTTCTCCTGATCTCTGCACAATCAGATCCTTCTCCTCAGGGAGGTTTATTTTTCTGCCCAACAACTAGCTTTCAAATCCCCCACCGTTGCGGCCCTGCCACCCGGCCTCCCGTCCTGCCTCCCGTCCTGCCACCCGGCCTCCCGTCCTGTCACCCGGCCTCCCGTCCTGCCACCTGGACTCCCGTCCTGCCACCCAGCCTCCCATCCTGCCACCCGGCCTCCCGTCCTGTCACCCGGCCTCCCGTCCTGCCACCCGGCCTCCCGTCCTGCCACCCAGCCTCCCGTCCTGCCACCCAGCCTCCCGTCCTGCCACCCGGCCTCCCGTCCTGTCACCCGGCCTCCCGTCCTGCCACCCGGCCTCCCGTCCTGTCACCCGGCCTCCCGTCCTGCCACCCGGCCTCCCGTCCTGCCACCCGGCGTCCCGTCCTGCCACCCGGCCTCCCGTCCTGCCACCCGGCCTCCCGTCCTGCCACCCAGCCTCCCGTCCTGCCACCCAGCTTCCCATCCTGCCACCCGGCCTCTCGTCCCTCCTCCTTGCTTTAGCAGGGTGTTTACTCTTAGTATTAACTGACTTCCTGCCTCCCTGGCTTTGCTCCTTACCCAAACGTCTCTGCAGGAAGCAACAACCCAGTACACTGGCTGGGTGGCACAGCGTTGTGCCTGGCTGGACCTAATCTGGATGTACTGTAGTCCGACAAAACACTCCATGACACAATGTATCACACCGAGGACGCTAACTGCTCTCGCCCATGCCACCCAGCCTCCCGTCCTGCCACTCTCACCCATGCCCTCATCTTCTAACTGTAGCCCTTAAACGTTGAACTTAATAAACACTGCCTGTCGTTGTGTTGTTGTGACCCAACACTTTCCCATCTTTACTATATAGTAGTTGGGTTTGTGTGCTCTCCTGTAGGTGTTCCAGGACCTGGGAGTGATGGTGCTGGCTGGGGCGTCAGAGGGCTACAACGTCTGTCTGTTTGCCTACGGGCAGACTGGCACTGGCAAGACCTACACCATGATGGGCACACTGGTGAGGAGGGGATTATAACTATCATATGGTAACACTTGACTTAATGCAGGCATAATGCATTATGATGCAGTTATAATGTGTTGTAAGGAAAGTGTTACCTATCATATCATCTGGAACATGGCTGTTGGCATTCTCCGCTCTGCTATATGTGTTGAAAGAAGACACAGTGTCAATGGAGTTAATGACTCTTCTCTTTCCCTCCCTCCCTCACTTCCTCCTCCTCCTCCTCTCAGGACTCCATGGGCCTGACCCCCAGGATTTGTCAGGTAAGGAAGTGGTCCTATAATTCAGTCTACAGGGTCCTGGTGAGGTAGTGTCCTGGTTAATGACCAGTTCTACCTGTCTGGTCTCTACAGGGCCTGTTCAAATCTGATGACACATTCCCCGAAGGACACAACTCAAGCAGGGTTGAGATCAGGTAAGAGGGGTCTGTGTGTTTGAGGTAAGAGGGAACATTGTGTTTGAGGTAAGAGGGAACATTGTGTTTGAGGTAAGAGGGAGCATTGTGTTTGAGGTAAGGGGGAACATTGTGTTTGAGGTAAGGGGGAACATTGTGTTTGAGGTAAGGGGGAACATTGTGTTTGAGGTAAGAGGGAACATTGTGTTTGAGGTAAGGGGGGACATTGTGTTTGAGGTAAGAGGAACATTGTGTTTGAGGTAAGGGGGAACATTGTGTTTGAAGTAAGGGGGAACATTGTGTTTGAGGTAAGGGGGAACATTGTGTTTGAGGTAAGGGGGAACATTGTGTTTGAGGTAAGAGGGAACATTGTGTTTGAGGTAAGGGGGAACATTGTGTTTGAGGTAAGAGGCACATTGTGTTTGAGGTAAGAGGAACATTGTGTTTGAGGTAAGGGGGAACATTGTGTTTGAGGTAAGGGGGAACATTGTGTTTGAGGTAAGAGGGAACATTGTGTTTGAGGTAAGGGGGAACATTGTGTTTGAGATAAGAGGAACATTGTGTTTGAGGTAAGGGGGAACATTGTGTTTGAGGTAAGAGGAACATTGTGTTTGAGGTAAGGGGGAACATTGTGTTTGAGATAAGAGGAACATTGTGTTTGAGGTAAGGGGGAACATTGTGTTTGAGGTAAGAGGAACATTGTGTTTGAGGTAAGAGGAAACATTGTGTTTGAGGTAAGAGGAACATTGTGTTTGAGGTAAGAGGAACATTGTGTTTGAGGTAAGAGGAAACATTGTGTTTGAGGTAAGAGGAACATTGTGTTTGAGGTAAGAGGAACATTGTGTTTGAGGTAAGAGGAACATTGTGTTTGAGGTAAGAGGAACATTGTGTTTGAGGTAAGAGGAACATTGTGTTTGAGGTAAGAGGAACATTGTGTTTGAGGTAAGAGGAAACATTGTGTTTGAGGTAAGAGGAACATTGTGTTTGAGGTAAGAGGAACATTGTGTTTGAGGTAAGAGGAACATTGTGTTTGAGGTAAGAGGAACATTGTGTTTGAGGTAAGAGGAAACATTGTGTTTGAGGTAAGAGGAACATTGTGTTTGAGGTAAGAGGAAACATTGTGTTTGAGGTAAGAGGAACATTGTGTTTGAGGTAAGAGGAACATTGTGTTTGAGGTAAGAGGAAACATTGTGTTTGAGGTAAGAGGAAACATTGTGTTTGAGGTAAGGGGGAACATTGTGTTTGAGGTAAGAGAAACATTGTGTTTGAGGTAAGAGGAACATTGTGTTTGAGGTAAGAGGAAACATTGTGTTTGAGGTAAGAGGAAACATTGTGTTTGAGGTAAGGGGGAACATTGTGTTTGAGGTAAGAGGAAACATTGTGTTTGAGGTAAGAGGAACATTGTGTTTGAGGTAAGAGGAAACATTGTGTTTGAGGTAAGAGGAACATTGTGTTTGAGGTAAGAGGAACATTGTGTTTGAGGTAAGAGGAACATTGTGTTTGAGGTAAGAGGCACATTGTGTTTGAGGTAAGGGGGAACATTGTGTTTGAGGTAAGAGGAACATTGTGTTTGAGGTAAGAGGAAACATTGTGTTTGAGGTAAGGGGGGACATTGTGTTTGAGGTAAGAGGAACATTGTGTTTGAGGTAAGAGGAACATTGTGTTTGAGGTAAGAGGAAACATTGTGTTTGAGGTAAGAGGAACATTGTGTTGAGTGATGGTCTGACTCCGACTTTCAGTGAGTGTAGTATTTACTATCCTTCACCTGCAGTTTCCTGGAGATCTACAATGAGCGTGTTCGTGACCTGCTGCGAGGCAGAGAGCAGAAGAAGAAACCCTCCCTACGGGTTAGGGAGCATCCTGAGAAAGGACCCTATGTACAAGGTGAAGGACAGAACAAGTGTCTACTAACAAGTGTGTACTACACTTGCTAGCTGACAGCTGACAGATTTGAACTCACTCTCTGCCAATATTTTCCTCCTGTGTTTGTCTTCAGTTGTACAATTTGATTACCTATACATTTCTTGCTAATTTAATCGTGTTAATCTCACTCTTAACAACCAGAAAGTTGTTCTTCTGCATAACTTCTCTCTCTCTCTCGCCCTCATCTCTCTCTCTCTCTTCCCCTTCTCCCTCTATTCCTTCAAGCCCAACATCCACTCATTGTCCGTGTCAGGAGATATCCCAGAGTATCACAGGAAGTGATGTCACTTCCTGGTGGCATTAAGAAGCACATTGCTCTACTCTACACACTGAACACATTGTAATGTTTGGTTCTCCAGAGTCCCTTTGTCTCTCTCTCGTTCCCAAACCCTAACCACCGTTAAGTCTCTTCGTCTAAGAAGCATTCTAAAACAGTTTCATCATCACTGACTTCTACATTTACTGCAGAAAAAGAATGATGTCATAATTTGGAAATTAGAAGTTGAGGGTTACTGTGGCTGTGACACAAAACGTATGTAGCTCTGTGCTGGGAGTTTTTTCTACTGACACACCGGAATCCTGAGGCAACAAAACTTAGTTGCTCATCACTTCCTAATCCCACACCACTGCCATCTCAACCAGGGTTGTTTAATTAAAGATGTGTCGCTCTGTCCTCTCCTCAGACCTGTCCCAGCATGTGGTGTCTGACTACAAGCAGGCGGTGGACCTATTGGAGGAGGGCATTGCCAACCGCATCACCGCGGCAACACACATCCACGACGCTAGCAGCAGATCCCATGCCATCTTCACCATCCAGTACACCCAGGTGAGGTCACAACCCGGTGTCAATCCAGTCCCAGCACTTAGATTCACTCACCCAGGTCACGACCCTGTTAATTCACCAATCACAGTAGTTCTTACTGCAATTAAAGCATTGAAAAAGTATGTTTTTTTTGTCCTATATAGTCTATTCTGGAGGACAACCTTCCCTCAGAGATTGTAAGCAAGATCAACCTGGTAGACCTGGCTGGCAGGTGAGTTTGTTAAAGAGGTCGCCATGCTTATTCAGAATCAGAATCATCTTTATTCGCCAAGTACATACTCAGAATATTACTTGGTGATTTGGTGCTGCTAGTGATAGACAACATTTAGAGACGGATATCAGCCTTATCATTCCAGAAGGTCTTTGTATGCATGACCAAGCTGCCCCCTAGTGGAGCTCTTCTGCCGCGACTGTGTGTTCACTGAGCCGGCACTTTCATTTTATCACAACACAGCTTTTCAGTAGATACCATTTCCATCACAGGAGGTTGGTGGCACCTTAATTGGGGAGGACTGGCTTGTGGTAATGAGTGGAGTGGAATTTGTGGAATGGTATCAAATACTTCAGACTCATGGTTTCCATGGTTTCCTTGTGTTTAATGCCATTCCATTTGCTCCATTCCAGCCATATTATGAGTCGTCCTCCCCTAAGCAGCCTCCACTGATTTCCAGTGTTGCGTTTCTCTGTAGACGATGTAATCTCCAGTGTGTGTTGTGTTTTATTGCTCTGAAAGTGAGAGAGCAGACCCCCACTACTGCAGAGACAGACTCACTGAGGGATCCAACATCAACAAGTCCCTGGTGACACTGGGTATTGTCATCTCTGCTCTGGGTAAATAAAGGGGACTTTTAATTTGAAGTACTGACTTTTATTCTCAAATCCCTTCAAATCCCATCTCTGTTGTTCCATCTCTTTGTCAGAATTTAGCTTATCGTACAAAACAACATACTGAACATAAATGAACATATTTCATTCCTACCGGGTGAAATTAACATCTTTAATTCATACAGGGTGACATGAACATCTTTAATTCATACCGGGTGACATGAACATCTTTAATTCATACCGGGTGAAATTAACATCTTTAATTCATACAGGGTGAAATTAACATCTTTAATTCATACCGGGTGAAATTAACATCTTTAATTCATACAGGGTGACATGAACATCTTTAATTCATACAGGGTGACATGAACATCTTTAATTCATACAGGGTGACATGAACATCTTTAGTTCATACAGGGTGACATGAACATATTTCATTCATACAGGGTGACATGAACATATTTCATTCAGACAGGGTGACATGAACATATTTCATTCATACAGGGTGACATGAACATATTTCATTCAGACAGGGTGACATGAACATCTTTAATTCATACAGGGTGACATGAACATCTTTAATTCATACCGGGTGACATGAACATCTTTAATTCATACAGGGTGACATGAACATCTTTAATTCATACAGGGTGACATGAACATCTTTAGTTCATACAGGGTGACATGAACATCTTTAGTTCATACAGGGTGACATGAACATATTTCATTCATACAGGGTGACATGAACATATTTCATTCAGACAGGGTGACATGAACATATTTCATTCATACAGGGTGACATGAACATATTTAATTCATACAGGGTGATATGAACATCTTTAATTCATACAGGGTGATATGAACATCTTTATTTCATACAGGGTGATATGAACATCTTTATTTCATACAGGGTGATATGAACATCTTTATTTCATACAGGGTGATATGAACATCTTTAATTCATACAGGGTGATATGAACATCTTTAATTCTGACAGGGTGAACATATTGATATGATATGAACATATTTCATTCATACAGGGTGATATTTGTAGATCATGTTCTCTAGAAGTATGCCTCACGTAACTGACCCAGTGCCCTACAGTCTACACTGTGAGATGAGCCAAGCGAGACTACCCTACTTTTAACACAATCCGTTACACTGTCCCTGTATCTCTCCCTAACTCTGTCTCGATATTGTCCCTCTCTCTTGTCCTTCCCTCTCTCTACCTGTCCCTTTCTCTTTCCCTGTCTTTGTCTCTGTTCCTGTCTCTATAACCCAACCCTCCCCTTGTCTCTGTTCCTGTCTCTATAACCCAACCCTCCCCTTGTCTCTGTTCCTGTCTCTATAACCCAACCCTCCCCTTGTCTCTGTTCCTGTCTCTATAACCCAACCCTCCCCTTGTCTCTGTTCCTGTCTCTATAACCCAACCCTCCCCTTGTCTCTGTTCCTGTCTCTATAACCCAACCCTCCCCTTGTCTCTGTTCCTGTCTCTATAACCCAACCCTCCCCTTGTCTCTGTTCCTGTCTCTATAACCCAACCCTCCCCTTGTCTCTGTTCGTCCCTCTCTAGCCCAGAACTCTCAGATGTCCAGTAGTTGTCAGAGCATCAACAGTGTGGCCAGTCACACCAGCTGTCTGTCTGGTGGTGGTGGTGGAGGAGGGAGAAGACACTGCTTCATCCCCTACAGGGACTCAGTCCTCACCTGGCTCCTCAAAGACAGCCTGGGAGGAAACGCTAAGACCATCATGATCGCCAGTGAGTTGTAGTCTCTTCCTACAACTGCCTTGTGGAACACTGCCACTGAGTCTGGCAAGCGAGACTATCCAGTCACAAACATTGGCTAAACACATTTAAGTAAACTAGTGGGACTAGAGGGAAGTACTTGATCAAATCAAAGTTTATTTGTCACGTGCGCCGAATACAACAGGTGTTCTTTACCTTACAGTGAAATGCTTATTTGATGTAATAGTGCCAATGTTTGTTGGACTTTGGAATTATAAGATGGACATTGTCTTTTTTTCCAGACCAATAGTAGTTGTTGATATAGTCACAGAGGTTGTCATGGCTGTAGTGTTATTGTTACAGTATTGAGTCACAGAGGTTGTCATGGCTGTAGTGTTATTGTTACAGTATTGAGTCACAGAGGTTGTCATGGCTGTAGTGTTATTGTTACAGTATTGAGTCACAGAGGTTGTCATGGCTGTAGTGTTATTGTTACAGTATTGAGTCACAGAGGTTGTCATGGCTGTAGTGTTATTGTTACAGTATTGAGTCACAGAGGTTGTCATGGCTGTAGTGTTATTGTTAGAGTGGTAAATGTGATTCCCTGTCTGTTGCAGCTGTGTCCCCATCCAGTAGCAGCTACAATGAGACTCTCAGCACCCTGCGCTACGCTGCTCACGCTAGGAACATCGTCAACAAGCCCAGGGTCAATGAGGTAAGGCTTCTGGAGATGTTGTTCTGTATTTGTGGGGCCATTGCCTTGTCATGTCATCCACTGCCTTTTATTACTGTGAGGTCTGAATTTGTTCAGTTGGGGACACCGTAGAGAAACGTTTCCAGATGAAAAGGGATGTCTTTCTACAGGATGCCAGTGTGAGGCTGATCCGAGAGCTACGTGAGGAGATAGACAGGCTGAAGAGAACGCTTCTCAGCTTCCAGGTGGTACTTATCGTCCTGGATTATTATTAGGAATGGAATCATCTGAGATCACCTGGTTTTGATTTCAGATTATTAGTGCTAACTGCCTTCATGTTATTTGTCTTTGCTAAATTGACCAAAATGTGTTATTTCTCCTTTAATTCCATCGTAGCAACTGAATCCTAGCCCTTCTCTGAGTGATCAGAGAGACGGGAGTCTGTCTGACATCGTGTTGCAGAACGAACTAAAGGTAGAGTAACGATCCATTAGATATCTACTTGACGCTGCTCCAGAATTGTATTCTCCACTTGTACTTATTTTATCCTTTCCTGACATCACTACTCTCCACTATACCTGAACCTACTGTCTCCAGCTGAAAGGACTTTACATGTATTTTCTATTCAATCAATCAATCCTCTTCCATCCTCCAGGTGGATGAGCTGACGAAGGACTGGTCAGAGAGCTGGCGGGACAAGAACTGTTGGAACAGTACAGTGTGGATATCAACAGAGACCGGGGTGAGTTCCTCGTCCACTCCCTGTTACCACATCTCATTACCCTGGACCGGGACGTACTCAGCACCGGGGTCACCTTCTATCACCTCAGGGTATATATAATACACACTTTAGGATACTAATACATACTTCCTCATCCACTTCCTGTTACCTTCTATCACCTCAGGGTATATACAATACACACTTTAGGATACTAATACATACTTCCTCATCCACTTCCTGTTACCTTCTATCACCTTAGGGTATGAGCACACACACATGAATACACAGACCACAATCATACACACACACGCACACGCACGCACACGCACACGCACACACACACACACACACACACACACACACACACACACACACACACACACACAACCACGGAACCATTGACATTCTTCTATACTACCTCTGTATATTCTGTTCTTGACTTTCTCTGACTAAAATGTCTCTCTTTTGGTCTTACATTCTGTTCTTCCTTCTTTCTGTTCTGCTCGCTGTACCAGATGCATCTCACTCCATCCTCTCTCATGTTTCTCCCTCGTTCCTGGTGTTTTCACTTCTCTAATGGCTGAATGTGATTGGATAAGAGGCATTCCGTTGTGAGGCGCTCAGGGGACGTAGCTACGACTGTCCTGATTCTGACAGCGGCTAGAATGTCTTTAGGCCTGGCGATTATACCACTGTATTTAAAGAGCGGAAACCACCTGGGAATCCATAGTGTTCCTGTAGTTACATAATATAGCCTTTTTTCCCACAAGATAGCATTTGATAAACAAATACTTGTTTTGCTGACAGGTAGCCTAAGTGTAGGGGTCAGAGTTTAAATGTAATTTAGCAGACACTCTTATCCATAGCAACTTACAGGAGCAGTTATGTGCTTTTCTCAAGACACATCGATAGATTTTTCACGTAGTCAGCGTTGGGATTTGAACCAGCAATCTTCCAGTTGCTGGCCCAACGTTCTTAACCGCTAGGCTACCTGTGGAAGTCATATTTTGACATAGTAGAACACTGTGTGTTAGTCATTTTATCTCAACCCAACTATTTCAACCCAACTGTGCGTTTGTTGATTTTTTTCCCTCTCAACAATCCACTGTTTCAATTCTCTGTCATTCTAAACTCTTGGCTGCCCTCTGTCTGTTGTAGGAGAGGGTAACAAGGATTGGACCTCAGGACAAACTGGTTGAATCACAAATAGGTAGGCAGATGTCATATAGAATTGCAACTTCAAATGTGTGTTTTATTTTTGAGTCATTGTGGTATGTCTCTCCTCTCCAGACCTCCAGGGCGGCACCACCTGTGAGATAGAGAACCAGTCTGGGGTTGTGACCCTGAGGCCGCTGCCAGGGACTGTCTGCATGATCAAAGACAGGGAGGTGACGGAGCCCTGCAGACTGGCACAAGGTAGGCCCTCACCTGGTTCTCACACGCGTTTTAATCCCTGGTTAAAGAGTTTCTTTCTCGTTACACTTCAGTTGACAGGGACAATTCAGTTAATGGCTTCAAATCAAATCAAATTTTATTTGTCACATACACATGGTTAGCAGATGTTAATGCGAGTGTAGCGAAATGCTTGTGCTTCTAGTTCCGACAATGCAGTAATAACAAGTAATCTAACTAACAATTCCAAAACTACTGTCTTGTACACAGTGTAAGGGGATAAAGAATATGTACATAAGGATATATGAATGAGTGATGGTACAGAGCAGCATAGGCAAGATACAGTAGATGGTATCGAGTACAGTATGTACAAATGAGATGAGTATGTAAACAAAGTGGCATAGTTTAAAGTGGCTAGTGATACATGTATTACATAAGGATACAGTCGATGATATAGAGTACAGTATATTCGTATGCATATGAGATGAATAATGTAGGGTAAGTGACATTATATAAGGTAGCATTGTTTAAAGTGGCTAGTGATATATTTACATCATTTCCCATCAATTCCCATTATTAAAGTGGCTGGAGTTGAGTCAGTGTCAGTGTGTTGGCAGCAGCCACTCAGTGTTAGTGGTGGCTGTTTAACAGTCTGATGGCCTTGAGATAGAAGCTGTTTTTCAGTTTCTCGGTCCCAGCTTTGATGCACCTGTACTGACCTCGCCTTCTGGATGATAGCGGGGTGAACAGGCAGTGGCTCGGGCGGTTGATGTCCTTGATGATCTTTATGGCCTTCCTGTGACATTGGGTGGTGTAGGTGTCCTGGAGGGCAGGTAGTTTGCCCCCGGTGATGCGTTGTGCAGACCTCACTACCCTCTGGAGAGCCTTACGGTTGAGGGCGGTGCAGTTGCCATACCAGGCGGTGATACAGCCTGCCAGGATGCTCTCGATTGTGCATCTGTAGAAGTTTGTGAGTGCTTTTGGTGACAAGCCGAATTTCTTCAGCCTCCTGAGGTTGAAGAGGCGCTGCTGCGCCTTCTTCGCGATGCTGTCTGTGTGAGTGGACCAATTCAGTTTGTCTGTGATGTGTATGCCGAGGAACTTAAAACTTGCTACCCTCTCCACTACTGTTCCATCGATGTGGATAGGGGGGTGTTCCCTCTGCTGTTTCCTGAAGTCCACAATCATCTCCTTAGTTTTGTTGACGTTGAGTGTGAGGTTATTTTCCTGACACCACACTCCGAGGGCCCTCACTTCCTCCCTGTAGGCCGTCTCGTCGTTGTTGGTAATCAAGCCTACCACTGTTGTGTCGTCCGCAAAATTGATGATTGAGTTGGAGGCGTGCGTGGCCACGCAGTCGTGGGTGAACAGGGAGTACAGGAGAGGGCTCAGAACGCACCCTTGTGGGGCCCCAGTGTTGAGGATCAGCGGGGAGGAGATGTTGTTGCCTACCCTCACCACCTGGGGGCGGCCCGTCAGGATGTCCAGTACCCAGTTGCACAGGGCGGGGTCGAGACCCAGGGTCTCGAGCTTGATGACGAGCTTGGAGGGTACTATGGTGTTGAATGCCGAGCTGTAGTCGATGAACAGCATTCGCAATACGAAACATCTCCCAGTCCACGTGATGGAAGCAGTCTTGGAGTGTGGAGTCAGCTTGGTCGGACCAGCGTTGGACAGACCTCAGCGTGGGAGCCTCTTGTTTTAGTTTCTGTCTGTAGGCAGGGATCAACAAAATGGAGTCGTGGTCAGCTTTTCCGAAAGGGGGGCGGGGCAGGGCCTTATATGCGTCGCGGAAGTTAGAGTAACAATGATCCAAGGTCTTTCCACCCCTGGTTGCGCAATCGATATGCTGATAAAATTTAGGGAGTCTTGTTTTCAGATTAGCCTTGTTAAAATCCCCAGCTACAATGAATGCAGCCTCCGGATAAATCGTTTCCAGTTTGCAGAGAGTTAAATAAAGTTAGTTCAGAGCCATCGATGTGTCTGCTTGGGGGGGGGGGGATATATACGGCTGTGATTATAATCGAAGAGAATTCTCTTGGTAGATAATGCGGTCTACATTTGATTGTGAGGAATTCTAAATCAGGTGAACAGAAGGATTTGAGTTCCTGTATGTTTCTTTCATCACACCATGTCACGTTGGCCATGAGGCATACGCCCCCGCCCCTCTTCTTACCAGAAAGATGTTTGTTTCTGTCAGCGCGATGCGTGGAGAAACCCGTTGGCTGCACCGCTTCGGATAGAGTCTCTCCAGTGAGCCATGTTTCAGTGAAGCAAAGGACGTTACAGTCTCTGATGTCCCTCTGGAATGCTACCCTTGCTCGGATTTCATCAACCTTGTTGTCAAGAGACTGGACATTGGCAAGAAGAATGCTAGGGAGTGGTGCACAGTGTGCCCGTCTCCGGAGTCTGACCAGAAGACCGCCTCGTTTCCCTCTCTTTCGGAGTCGTTTTTTTGGGTCGCTGCATAGGATCCACTCCGTTGTCCTGTTTGTAAGGCAGAACACAGGATCCGCGTCGCGAAAAACATATTCTTGGTCGTACTGATGGTGAGTTGACGCTGATCTTATATTCAGTAGTTCTTCTCGACTGTATGTAATGAAACCTAAGATGACCTGGGGTACTAATGTAAGAAATCACACGTAAAAAAACAAAAAACTGCATAGTTTCCTAGGAACGCGAAGCGAGGCGGCCATCTCTGTCGGCGCCGGAAGCCATTACAGTACACAAAGGAGCATTTAGACTAGCGCTTTGGGCCTCAACAACCACGCACGTTTTTCAGTTTGTATCTCTCTCTCTCTTCAGGGACCTTGATCACACTTGGAGGTGTCCACAAGTTCCGTTTCAACCACCCAGCAGAGGCTGAGGTCATGAGAGAACGGAGACAGGTGGGTGCTACTGACCAGTAATGTGATTGTGAAGAAGCTCCTGATTTTGGGGGGATTGATTGGTAACTCATATTATCCGCTTGACAGGCCAGTGAAGGTGCACTGAACTGCAGCTACAATGATTTTCAAGCCTTGACCTCTGATTCCAGGTAAACACACACAATGAATGTAAACTCACCACCAACCACTGACAATCACAGGTCAGGAGCATCTTTGAATTCTGCTCACTACACATGTGCTAAAAAGATTCTGCTGAGTAAAGCCCCATTGGCCAAACCCTCCCCTAAACCGGACGACGCTGAGCCAGTTGTTTCTGCTGAGCTCCCATAGTAGACCCATTGCATACATATTTGATATCTAGTCTTTGTAGTACAACCTACTGATGGTGGAGGTGCAAGGAATAAAATGGTGAATGCTTCATGCATGTTGTTTATTTATATGAGAGAGAGAGAGGGAGGGAGGGAGGGAGGGAGGGAGGGAGAGAGAGAGAGAGAGAGAGAGAGAGAGAGAGAGAGAGAGAGAGAGAGAGAGAGAGAGAGAGAGAGAGAGAGAGAGAGAGAGAGAGAGAGAGAGAGAGAGAGAGAGAGAGAGAGAGAGAGAGAGAGAGAGAGAGAGAGAGAGAGAGAGAGAGAGAGAGAGAGAGAGAGAGAGAGAGAGAGAGAGAGCTTACTTCAGTGTCTACTACCTCTTAGTTATAGAAAGATATGTTTTGGTTTGCTCAGCTCAAATGTTTGTAGATCAAAAGGCAAATACTGGAAGAAAGGGGATAAAACACACTCACTGAAATATTCTTTCAGCTTAAATGTAAAAATGTTTTGCCGCAGAGGTCAAAATGAACAGATGCGTTGCGGCGGCAGACTCCGGCAGCGTTTGGAAAGCTTCAAAGGAAGAATAATATACAAAAAAACGGCGCCCGTTGCTCACAGGAGTTCTTCATTAAAGCCTCTAGGGATCTGTGTTTGTAAGACATAGATATAAAATGGCCCTCTGTGTAACAGCAACTTTTCTCTATCACCTTCTCTCTTAAATGGCTGTACGACTTCTAAACCAAGAAACCTCAGTTCACACACATCATGTCTGACCGCATTGAAGTGTCTGGCTACAGGGGACTTCTCATCACCTGGTCTGACTACAGGGGACTTCTCATCACCTGGTCTGACTACAGGGGACTTCTCATCACCTGGTCTGACTACAGGGGACTTCTCATCACCTGGTCTGGCTACAGGGGACTACTCATCACCTGTTCTGATGTTGCTCTTGTGTTCTGTAATAATATTACCTTCAATTGTCTCTGACACTTTCCAACATAATAGCCACATAGACACTTCAGTAAATAGACCACAAATGTTCATTTTAAAGGAAATTCTACCCCATTTCTTTCCTGTATGAGGGTGAGGAAAGACATTTCCCTTGATTATTGCATCACAGTTCACACAATTATGACATGGAAAATTGCTTGAGGGGAGGGTAGATAGACAATTCTGATGGGGGTACATATTAATCTGAGCTTACCAGGCAGTCCCTTAGGTTTCTGGCACGTTTAAAAGTGAATTGAGGGATATTCTGAAAAGCCCCGCCCACAGAGGGCTCCCATACACGGAACATGCCAATGCTTTTTAATGGAGGATTTATCAGCCTGAGAGGGAGGGAAATACGTAGAAGACAGACGATCAGCCTGATCATTAGGGGGGGCAGGTTTAGGAGTCAATAAGCTATCCCGTGTAACATTACGTACTTTACAAACACACTTATCCAACAACTTCTTATCATAACCCTTGGAGGCAAACCAATCGTGGTGGCATGTTTTTCAGCAATACATATTCTTCTGACCCTCAGCAGCTGGCTGTAAGGTAGACTATTATCTAAGAGTGTCACGTTCTGACCTTAGTTCCTTTGTTATGTCTTTGTTTTAGTATGGTCAGGGCGTGAGTTGGGTGGGTTGTCTATGTTAGTTTTTCTATAATTTGGGATTTCTGTGTTGGGCCTAGTATGGTTCTCAATCAGAGGCAGCTGTCAATCGTTGTCCCTGATTGAGAATCATACTTAGGTAGCCTGGTTTCACTTTTGAGTTGTGGGTGTTTGTCTTCTGTGTCAGTGTTTGTTACCACACGGGACTGTTTCATTTATTCACGTTTATTGTTTTGTTCCAGTGTTCTGTTGTGTTTGATTAAACATTATGGACACTTACCACGCTGCGCATTGGTCCTCCGATCCTTCTCGCTACTCTTCCTCTGAAGAGGAGGACGAAAACCTTTACAAAGAGTAGACGGATGGTAACTTGAATAATGCAGGAGATTGTTTATATTCGTCTTCTGGCGATACAGTGGTCTGAAGTCCATTGTCTTTGCTAACCAGTACACCCAAAGAAGAAACAGTTTCCTCATTGGATTCCAGAGTGAATTTCATAGTAGGCAACCTGAAATGAATGTACAGTCTGAACTCTTTCAGTTCCTCATATGTCCCACTCCAAATTATAAAAAAACATTAATGTTGCGGAACCAACATTTCAAAAGGGGGAAAAATGTATTAACATTATAAACCAATCGTCAAACTTCCCCATAAATAAATGTGCGTAATTCGGTGGGAATGGGGACCACCCCATCGCAGTGCCCTGTGACTGGATGTAGAAAACATTCTCAAAGCCATTTTTGGTTAACAACACTTGAGCCACGTAAAAAGTCAGCGGGAGGCCCATGTTCATCTCTCTTGTCTACCTCAAAGTATAATTGTGTATAACTGTGTCATATATGTGTGAAATATTATTTGTGTATCTGTATGTGAACAGGGCTGGAGGAGAGGCAGTCCAGGGGCAGACGGGTGACCGTGAGGCTGAGGGTAAGGAGCCCCCCCAGGCAGCAGTGTGTTGAGGACCAGCTGCGGTGCGTGGAGGATCAGAGGGGGTATGTGGAGTGTCTCCGCCAAGAAATCCAGACTGAACAGAGACGAGCTGAGAGAGATCTAGAGAGAGAACAGGCCCATCTGAGACGACACATTGACAGTGAGTACACCTCTACTTAAATACAGGCTACAGTGCTAAATACATAGGATATACTTTGAGAGAATAGCTTAAATATTTATTTATTATATGTGTCTCTGTACAATTAAGTTATACAAGGAAATGATCACTTTTTGTATGTGCATGTTAAATATGCTCTGTTTTATCTGCCTTCAGTCCAGCAGTGGATCTTACAAGAGAAGCAGCGTCTGGCAGCTATAGCCTTAGAGGAAAGAGGAACTCAGGAGTTTAGTGTACAGACTGATCCTTTACAGACTGATTCTATACAGACTGATCCTTTACAGACTGATCCTTTACAGACTGATCCTTTACAGGCTGATCCTATACAGACTGATCCTATACAGACTGATCCTTTACAGACTGATCCTTTACAGACTGATCCTTTACAGACTGATTCTATACAGACTGATCCTTTACAGACTGATCCTTTACAGACTGATCCTTTACAGACTGATCCTATACAGACTGATCCTTTACAGACTGATCCTATACAGGCTGATCCTTTACAGACTGATCCTTTACAGACTCATTCTTTACAGACTGATCCTTTACAGACTGATCCTATACAGGCTGATCCTTTACAGACCGATCCTTTACAGACTGATCCTTTACAGACTGATCCTTTACAGACTGATCCTTTACAGACTGATCCTATACAGGCTGATCCTTTACAGACTGATCCTTTACAGACTCATTCTATACAGACTGATCCTTTACAGACTGATCCTATACAGGCTGATCCTTTACAGACCGATCCTTTACAGACCGATTCTATACAGACTGATCCTTTACAGACTGATCCTATACAGACTGATCCTTTACAGACTCATTCTATACAGACGGATCCTTTACAGACTGATCCTATACAGGCTGATCCTTTACAGACCGATCCTTTACAGACCGATTCTATACAGACTGATCCTTTACAGACTGATCCTATACAGACTGATCCTTTACAGACTGATCCTATACAGGCTGATCCTTTACAGACTGATCCTTTACAGACTGATTCTATACAGACTGATCCTTTACAGACTGATCCTATACAGACTGATCCTTTACAGACTGATCCTATACAGGCTGATCCTTTACAGACTGATCCTATACAGGCTGATCCTTTACAGACCAATCCTTTACAGACTGATTCTATACAGACTGATCCTTTACAGACTGATCCTATACAGACTGATCCTTTACAGACTGATCCTATTCAGACTGATCCTTTACAGACTGATCCTTTACAGACTGATCCTTTACAGACTGATCCTATACAGACTGATCGTATACAAACTGATCCTGCACCAGCTGATCCTATACCAGCTGATCTTATACCAGCTGATCTTATACCAGCTGATCCTATACCAACTGATCCTATACCAGCTCCCATCCTAGACAGCCTGCTAACTGAAGATTCGGAAGGTTCTGATGAAGAGAGTGATCAAAGAGTTGCTCCACCCTCTAAAGTGGTTCTATACAGGAAGAAGGTGGTTCAGGAGGAGTTGTCAAGACATCATACCCTGCGGCGCGCCGAGAGCCATGTTCGACACAAAAGGCTGCACTACCAGCTGGAGAGGATCGCTCGCAAGAGCCATCTACTGGACGCTAAGAGGGAACTGCAGAGGCTAGAGAAGGCCCTGCCACCTGGACTAGAGAGCCCTGTGTCTCCTGGCCTGGGGTCCCCCTCAAGGTCAAGAGGAAATCAACCTGTTTTGCGCAGGCATTCTGTCTCATCAGACCTGCTGTCCCGCTTATACCCCCAACACACCCCAATCTTCAGGTCAGCACAAGTAGGCTAGTCTCCCACATAGATATTTATTCAAGCTAATATTTATGTTGTAAATGATAATGTCCTTATCCCTTGTTTTGTTTTGTTTTCCCCAACAGCCACTTCCTGAAGAGAAACAGGCTATCTGAACTGACATTTGGATCCATCTGTTCCAGACAATGGGTGTCTGATGAATGTCTTCCACGCGAGAGGACAAGGAGTCGCTCCAACACATTCTCCTCAGGAACACAACACAGTAGTCAGGTGCATGGGTACAGGAGTAGAGCAAGTTCCTCAGAGAACATCAAGCCGCCTGTGAAGGAGGAGGCTCTAGTTCAGCCGCCATGCCATGAAAGACCAGAGAGGAAACCACTGCTTCCAAAACATGGACTTGAATTTACATTCAAGAACAATCAGAACCCATCACCATCACCAAATGGAGCGACCCTACAGTCAAGCAGTAATGTCATCATAAAGGGACCAACAGTTACAGTAAGCGAATCTATCAGTCAGACTCAGCGGGCTCCATGTCAGGGAGTGAAGAGCCTTCCCTGTGGTAGTAGCAAAGGCTTGGAAACGATCCAGAAGGTCTTATCACGCTCAGTCAGCCCTGGGATAAAGACACCGTTAGCCAGGGTGTTTAGAAAACCACCATCAGGGTTGAGTATTGGAGGCAGAGGGACCACGCCTAGTGGTAAAACAGCAAGCCGATTTCACTGGAAACTAAAGCGAGGCGTAGAAGGCGTCAAGATGAGCAGGACGAAATGCACGATGAAAACAACTGTCTCATGTGAGGACCTTGATCAGAAGAATCCTTCACATGATTGTGGGTGGAGACAAAGACAGTGGCATAGTGCAGAGACTCTGATGAACCAGACTAGCACCCTAAGGTGGGTGGAGAGACCGCAGGGACTGGGACTGGCAGGATCGGAGAAGTATGACGGTGAGGAAGAAGAAAAGGGGGAAGAGGAGGGTGACCAATCCTCAGACTGTGACAGCTTGTTCTCTGTGGACTCCCTGTCCTCAGTCTACGCTATAGCCCTGGCAGAGCAGCTGAAGCAGGAGAAGGCTATCCAGAGCGAAGGAGAGAGTGAAGACAGTCAGATGTCGAAGGACTCACTGGCTATGGAGAGCAGAGGGAAGCATATTGCAGCAAGGCCTGCACAGAGACGGACTGTGGTAGTACCCAGTCACTCTGTGGTGAGGGGTTGTCTCAATCCCTTGATTGGAAAAACTATAAACATGGCGTCGGAGATTCAGCCAACTGAAGAGGGAAGAGAAGACATTGGGAAACCTAATGAAATGCCAGCAGAGGCTTCCTGGAGCCATCATGGCGGTCCTAAAACCCGAGTCAATAAAGCAACCGGCGCAACAAGAACCCAGGTGTAGGGACCCTGTATCAAAGCTGAGTGAAGAGCTTGGGCATGTCCACACCATGTTGACCAGCAGCCCTTGCTCTCTGAGCAGCTGTAGTGTGGGGGAATCAGAGAGTTTGCTAGTGCTTACAGATGCATGGTCCTACACTGATGCAGCAGATAGTCCTAGGATCCTTAGGGACTCTGCCGTGTTGAGGAGGAGGATGGTATTTAGTCATGGTGCGTTGGACAGCAACAGTAGTCCCAGCCCCATCAGTGTGGATCTGTCTGACTGTCAGTGTGGATTTAGATCCACTGGATCCTATAGCTCTGAATCTACCGACAGCACAGAGGGCGAACATGTTCCAGTAGAGGAACAAAGACTTGGGGTTTCAACTGATTCTTTGAATTTCCCTGATTCTCAGCTTCTCCAAATGTCACCGCTATGTTTGATGATGCCATTGAATCACGAGGCGGTGTGTTGTAAGGGCTATTTTGAACGTCAGTTAGTCAGTTCAGAAGGTTTTCTGAAGGGATCTATTAATGATCCAGGTTTACACCAAAATCAAAGTAGAGATGCCTCAGCAGAGCTTCCTTCACATAGATCTGCATGTGCTCCAACCATTGACTATAAGATTCAATGCACCCCATCAACATCAACATTGGAGGCTGACATTTTTCATGGGCCTCCGATGCAGCAGGTCACATTATCTTCAGAAGTGATGTTTGTGGGAGTAGCAGACCTAACAAACTACACCGATACTAGTTTGTCTACCTACAGTCATCTGTCAAAAGCCAGTCTGTTAACTTACCCTAAAACTGAAGGTGAGATGTTGAATGAGACACCTGCCATCAAAAGTGCCCCAAATAATTATTCTGGAGATAATGAACTATGCAATTTAGATGGAGACATGGAAGAAGTCAGAGAAGAGGAGTTTTGCGAAGCAAGCAATACCAAAGACATATCACTTGAAAGTGAGTTTGAAATTCTGCAAAAGCTTGAAACCAAAGTCACTGAGCAGGACTGTGTGTTGCCAGAGCAGGACTGTGTGTTGCCAGAGCAGGACTGTGTGCTGCCAGAGAAGGACTGTGTGTTGCCAGAGAAGGACTGTGTGTTGCCAGAGCAGGACTGTGTGTTGCCAGAGCAGGACTGTGTGTTGCCAGAGCAGGAGTTTTTCAAAGTGTCTTGTAAAAATTCCATAAAGAAGAAGAAAGGCCTGCAGGACAGTTTCATTGGCAGCTTGAAAATTCCAAAGAGGAGCAACGGAGGGGACTTCGTAGTGTTGTCTACTGTAACAGTCAAGAACAGCCAGGAAGTTATTTCACCAGATGACAACAATAACACCAGTGAATTTAAAGATAAACAAACTTCCTCTGCAGTTGATTCATTTAAACTAAATCTGAGCTGCAATGAAGGTCACTTCCAACGAGATACCTTGGCTTTAGTAGCAATGTCAGTGTCTGTGCACATATCCCATGAAAATCTCTCTCCATGTGGCCATAAAACCATTGACACAGGTGGCCATAAAGAGTCTCCTTTTGGAGAGAAGGCCGTTATTGAAAAGAGAAGAGAAGTAGAACAAGTTGAAGAAAGAGAATTTCAAGTGCGGGGTGAAAAGCTAAACTCAGAAAGCAAGAGAAGAGAAGTAGAGAATGTTAGATTGGGACATCACCATGGCGATAGTAACTGTAGTACATCAGACCACCGAATCTCAGAGGTGATGAAGGAGGATATGAGGATGTCATTTATAGATGGGGGTGGAGACAACAGTAACAGTGAACTGGACAGTCAAAGTAGTCAAATCCTTAATGCCTTGCCAACAAGTAATCCTAACAAATGCGATTCACCAAAAGGTCTACAAGCAGTGAAGGATCATCAAATAGCTGATGATCCACTGGTAATCATTAAGCCAGGCTCTTGTTCAACATCAGAAAAGTCTTGTATCGATTCTGAGATTCTAAAAATGGACAACACGACAGACATGGAAAACGTGAGCCACGGAAAGGTTCTTAGACTCTCTACTTCCATCAAATTAAATTCTATGAATCAACTAAGTTTGATAAGTAAAGAGAATGATCCAGACCATAGGACAAAGATCTCCTCGGAGTCCCAGTTAAGTAAAAGCTTTGAAGAGAACATGAGAGAAGTGCAACTGAAAAATGGAATAACTGATGTTGATGCAAGGGAATACAAGGGTCAGGATGCTTCTGGCTGTTCTGTCATTACACCGAATACAAGTGTCAATTCTGGTGCAGCATCTTTAACCGTTAAAAGCCATGAGATCCAATTAAGTCTGGCATTGAACAACCGAGGGAAACCCGAATACATCAACAAGCCTGTACTGCTGCCAATGAGATGTTCTTCAATGTCTACTTCCACTTCCACTGCACCCAAAGAATTCTTACTTTCTCCAGGGAAAGTGTTTGAAAGGGATGTCCCTTTTTCGCATATGGAGAACATAAAGAAACAAACAGGTCCTGAGAAGTATCATCCTCATCGTGCTTGTCTTAGTAATAACGATAAACAAACTGTCAGCCGGGCCGCTTCACCTGAGCAAAACCTGAAATCTAGTGCTCTACAACCTCTCCAGAACTGCCCAGGAACAGTGTCCTCAGTGACTACGCCACCCAATATGGCCTTTGCACATGCAAGGGACCTCATAATGGATTCAGAATATGAGGTTCAAGGCGAAAGCAAGAACCAATGCAAATTGACCTCAACGGGTGCAAGTGGACAACTTTACTTAAATGATTGTCATCGGCATGCAGCTGTAGATTCACTCTCTGATAAAATCGGGACTCAATGTACACCAGAAAACATTGAGAAGCACCACCACAGTCAACCACTCTCAAATCATTTCTGTGAATCACAGAAGCTACAGGAGAAAGGCAGAAAAAATCACATTGAGGTCAGAAATGAGCTCCAAAAAGACCCTCCCCATGCAACAAATCTGAGTCAGGAACTACCACAGTCAAAGTGCTCACTGAGTCAGGAACTACCACAGTCAAAATGCTCATCTGAAACTCAGGTAGACAAATTTCATAAGACTTGTGTGACCATCGATCCTGATCCTAAAAATAAACATCCCAGTGGAAAACACAAAACATGTCATGTTGAAAAATGGCTGAAGACTCAGCGCAATGTGAGCAACTTTGCCTCTGACAATACCAAAGATTGCCAAATGGCTAAAAATGAAGAAGGGTCAAGGACTGATGGACCTCTGGCAAAATATCCTGGAACCTTGTTTGATGTACCAAGTAAAATAAATAGTATTGGATCTTCTCCATCCCAAATAACACATGGAAGTAGTGATGTTAATGTGAAGATATTGGGTGACATTTGCAGAGATATCATGTCCAGAGAGGGAAATACCAAAACATCTAATTGCAGGCAATCTCATCAGTTCTGTGGCAGTAGTGTTGTTCATTACAAGAAGGGAAAGTCCAAGAGGTTCAGAAGGTCCAAAGCCCAGGCACCTCCTAGCTCATCCTCTGACTCCACACTCAAGTCTTCCTCAGATGAAGAAGAGAAAATCCCTCCCAGGTTGGATCAAAACAGGTCTTCATCAACAAGAATGAACTCAGGAACTCAGGAGATGATTCAATGCAATGGTGGAGAAATTTCTATAGTGAAAAGACAATCACCACAGTCAAAAGACAATCACACTATGGAAGCTTGTACTGACCAGACCCCATATAAATATGATGATAAAGCTGGAGTTGGCATCAGTTTGGGTCAGAAAGAACACAGCCCCAATGGACAATCACCACATATAGAGAAAATAACAAATCGGGAGAAAATCATGTCTTCCAGTATCAAAGAAACTGAGATGTCACACTACACACCAAAGACTCAAGATTTGCCAATGCATTTTGCCTCCAGCGACATCAATCCCTTTGCTCACCAATGGCAAGAAGAAGAGGCAAACCAAAACTGCTACAAGAACCAGGTGTTTGGAAGTGCCGCTGACATTTCTTGTAAATCACCACTGCTGGATTCCACTACCAAACATATCACTAGATGCTGCAGTGTCGACAATGGTTTAAACATGCAGAACTCTTCTTTCAACTCCCACCTGAGCACTTACGCCAACAACAAGGGACTCTCCAGCACCCTGAGCAGCATGGAGGAAGATTTCAAAGATCAAACGTCCCTCAAAGCCCATCTGAAAGAACGTACTAACCAAGTTTCCGGTGTTGACGATCACAATCAACAAGTGACTCTGACCATGAGCTGTAACTCATCTTCTTGCTACAATGTATCTGGATATCTTGGTAACAGCACTGGCCAGGTGGATGAGATCATGTTGGTTTATGACCCTTCAGAGCGGGCGTTTCAGGGTAACGGGTTTCAGAGGTCTGAAACAAACACCAGATGTGACCAGAGCACCCAGACAACCTTCACTCAAGAAACCACGACTCAGACAACGATCAACCATGGTGATCTACAGAGGAGAAACAACCGTCACAGAAAGAGCAGCACTCAGGGACCAGTGTTGCAGAAGACCGCAGGGGCCTGTAGAGAGACCACCACATGGGCCAGCCTTCAGAACATGTCTGAGCATCTCTCACAGCTGATAGTAAACATGTCTGATCTTCTGGGGAATGTTCAGGGTATGAGGTCTGGCGAAAGCCTCAAACATAGCCTGATAAGAAATGTTAAATCTTCATCTCATCTGTACTCCTCCACAGATTGGATGAAGAGAGACTGCTCAACCAAAACTGCAGTAGATATTGGGATCCAGACCGAAAGGACTTTAACACCCGTTCAAGACAAAATGTCTATCCACCAAACTCTGTCCACAGAGAGGTCCAAAGCCCATGAAGTTAATGTGATAGTCAAAGTGATTGGCTCAGAAGTTCTCACTGTGTCACAAGACAAAGGGCTTCCCCTTCAACATCAACTCAAGAAAAACCTGGATGATAATATTCAGAACATGCCTGACCTGCGACTCAATTGCTCCACTGTTAACCAAAGATCTATCTTGGAACCAGAGAGTCTCCCACACAAAGTCCCTTCCCTGGAGACTGTCCAACGCCACAATCATTCAAATCCTGCCATTCGTCATAGAAGCAATGAGGACTCCTCCAAAAGCTTGGGAGTATCTGAAGTCTGCCATAATTTGTCAGAAATACTCAGACCAGAAAGCCATAATATCTTGAGAAGGAGTGACCCGGGAATAGGCTATAGAAAACAAGTGAGCTTCACAGACCGTGCATGCTCACCCATTCTCACTGTGGGTCCCAGGGCTGGTTCCAACCAGAGCAGAATCAAGTATTTACAGAGTCTCAAAGAAGAACAGAAGTTTGAGACGCAAAAGAGAAGTAAACACCACATTTCGGACCAGTCAACACCTTGTTTAAGTTACAGCGGACACAACACATGCATGTCTTTCATAAAGAATGATAAGATATCAGGACATGACTCCCTTCATCTGTGTGACAAGCCGGGTGATAACTCCACCACAAAATCAATGGGATTGATATTCCTCGAGAATGTGAATGCCCTCAGCCATTCAAGACCAAAAGGGTCTGATGGATGCTCAGAAAGTCTTAGTTCGTCCGTCGACAATTACATCCAGAATGAAACCAGCGTTGTCATCCAGGACGAAGAAAAGGAAATGAGCGTATGGCACAAAACCAGCCAACGTCCAATATGGTCCCTTCCTTCTGTTCTAAGCAGTAACAGAGTCGCTATGCAGAACCACACCTCTCTCGTCTTTAGTCAGACTGGTGAGTCCAAACACGAGGAGAAATCCTTCTCTACTTTTGGAGATCAACTAAGCTACAGAAGACATTCAATAGATTACCACAACAGTAGATCATCAGAGCGTCCAGTGGAGCACTTCACTGGTGCTTATAAACATTCCCCTATCAGTGACAGCACCATCCATGTTCAGGAGGATGACATGGTGTCGTTGGGCCCAAGCGAGTGCAACACAGACATTCTAGTGAACACCAACCCAGTCACCCACACTCCCAACTTCCAACACTCCCCACATCAGCTAGATCACCAGCGGCTCCCTGAGGACCTACCTGTGCACAACAAGTTCCCCAACTGGTCTGGTATCAGTCAGCATCCCTTTGAGATAGGACGGACTAATAGTTTAATGAAACCAGCCGTGTATCTACCTACTGGTCATGAAGCACAGAGGAACCAGCCAGAGTGGGCTGAGCTGGAGAGCCAGGAGTCAGAGTCCAGCTTGAGTCCAGAGCCCATGTTCCATAAGGACAAGAAGACAAGAGAGATAGAGAGGCTACGTAAAGAGCGCGAGCAGGTCATGGCTACGGTCCAACTGAACATGAACCCTCATCATCTGACCTTGGAGCTGACTGAAGCCAAGCTGCACTACGGTCTGGGAGAGATGGACACGTTGTTAAAGATGCTGACATCTGGTGGAACCAAGGAGGAGGAACCGTCCCCTGTCCCTACCAAACAGCAGCTCTATGACCAGTTAGGTCAAGGTTAAATGTCCCTAAGGATGTGATTGTGTTGATATTATGATGTAATTAGATGAATTTAAAATTGTAGTTTATAAAATGTAAACGATTCCCTATGTTCCTCTTGTATCAGGCACCGGAGGAGCATTGAGAGTTTGAGAAAGGACATGGAAGCTCAGCTTCAGACCTGCCATAGGACTCGCAGCCCCAGCAAGCACCACTTCACCAGATCCCCTCCTCAAAAAGACCCCAGAGTTTCAGCCCTGCCCAGTCGCTGCAGAGGCTACCTTCAACAGCTCCGTCAGGAGGTAGTGACGAGCAGGATGTAAGACACTCCACAATCCACACCAAGTCACATTTTTGTTTGGATTATTTCTACGTTGCTCAACGGTTTTCAATGTCCAATTCTCAAGTGTCTGAAGTGTAAAATATTTTGTGACAAATATTATTTTAAAAAGGACTTTATACAGTTGTTGATTGATTGATTCATCAATTGATTGATTGTAAATCTTCCTCATCTTTCCCCAGGATCCCAGATCCACCCAGAGGAGAGAGTGAATATCCCCCTGAGATAGAGCATCTTCTGCGTGACTACGGCCGTGCCCGTGAGGAGGCCATGACAGAGATATCCCGTGCACGGGAACGGCTCCGCGAGAGGACAGAGCAGGAGAAAAGACGGCTCCAGCAACAGACTCAGTCTCAGATGGTCAATGTTAGTCACAGCAAGAAGCCATAGTTTCACACTCCATAGACAGTTGAATTCCCAAGATGTGTTCAGCATATTTTCTCCATGGATTATTTTATTTTTTCACATCGACTAGAAGGCGGAGCTCTTTTTCATGTATCCGGCACAAAGGACCATGAAAAAAAACTCACCTTATAGTCAGAGACTTACGTTGTCCTCTGATCAGTTGCTGTTTTCCTAAAACATCTTTCTCTCTTCTCTGTCTACTGATCATTTATTCACATTTAGGATGACTCGCGGTATTGGAAAAGAGTCAGCAGCAGTACACTGTGCACTGGGTCGAGTCTGAGCCTATCCTCTGGACCAACCTCTGGCTACAACAGTGGCAACACAGCTCAGCTGAGGGACGGCAGTAGACCCCCACTGACACAGGAGGTACTGTACTAGTCTTTGAAGATGTTTTTGCTTCTTTCTTAAGCCCAGGGACTGCACTTGAAAACAGGCACATTTACAGTAATGTTGATTCATTTGCACTGTCCCTGAACAACTAAATTCAATAAAGTACAGTTAATCCTAATGGCTGGTTCATAGTCAATTTGACAACAGGTCTATAGAGCACAACACTCTTAGAAAAAAGGGTTCCAAAAGGGTTCTTCTTCCGCTTTCCCCATAGCAGAACCCTCTTTGGTTCCAGATAGAACCCTTTTTTTTCTAGGCAGAACAATTTTGGGTTCCATAAGGAATCCTCTGTAGAAAACAGTTCTACCTGGAACCAAAAGGGTTCTTCTACCTGGAACCAAAAAGGGTTCTTCAAATGGTTTTTCTATGGAGACAGCCGAAGAACCCTTTTAGGCTCTAGATAGCATGTTTTTTCCCAAGTGTGAAGAATATTACATATATCTATGGACAGTCGGTAGACTTACTGTAAATTAACCTTAAGGGTATTGGAACTTACAGCAGACTATATTCACTATGGTGCAATGCATCAGACAATTGTTTATTCAAATCAAATCCAATTGTATTTGTCACGTAGACATGTTTAGCAGATGTTATTGCTGGTGTAGCGAAATGCTTGTGTTTCTAGCTCCAACAGTGCAGTAATATCTAACAATTCACAACAATACACACAACCTAAAAGTAAAATAATGGAATTAAGGAATATAGAAATATTATTCAGTGTGTCAATGTGTTTGTATCCGTCCCTATTCAAATAGACCAGGAATAAATAAAGAGCCCTAATGAGTTCTCTGTTGTTTTTGTCTGGTGCCAGGTCACTGAGGTCCTGGGTGATGGGCTGAAGGTCAGGTCTCGCCCTCCCATCTGTGGTTCTCAGAGTGTGAAGTCCCAGCGTGCCTGGCTCTCTGCCCAGGGTGAGGACTGACTCACCACCACAAGACAGCAACCACTCTCAACATCTTCATCACACGTTCAACTGACTCAAAAAGGCTGTTATTTAGCCAGTACAGGATCACTATGAAATGATAATAAGACATTCAAAGGGGGGGGGGGGGGGGTCATACATGTATCGACCTCACGGCCTTCGTCAGAGTTTTACGTATCGACCTCACCTCCTTCGTCAGAGCTTTATGTATCGACCTCACAGCCTTCGTCAGAGTTTTACATATCGACCTCACGGCCTTCGTCAGAGCTTTACATATCGACCTCACAGCCTTCATCAGAGCCTTACATATCGACCTCACGGCCTTCGTCAGAGCTTTACATATCGACCTCACGGCCTTCGTCAGAGCTTTACATATCGACCTCACGGCCTTCATCAGAGCCTTACATATCGACCTCACGGCCTTCGTCAGAGCTTTATGTATCGGCCTCACGTCCTTCGTCAGAGCTTTATGTATCGACCTCACAGCCTTCATCAGAGTTTTACGTATCGACCTCACGGCCTTCGTCAGAGCTTTACGTATCGACCTCACGGCCTTCGTCAGAGCTTTATGTATCGACCTCACAGCCTTCATCAGAGTTTTACGTATCGACCTCACGGCCTTCGTCAGAGCTTTACGTATCGACCTCACCTCCTTCGTCAAGCTTTACGTATCGACCTCACAGCCTTCATCAGAGCTTTACGTATCGACCTCACAGCCTTCGTCAGAGTTTTACGTATCGACCTCACGTCCTTCATCAGAGCTTTACGTATCGACCTCACGGCCTTCATCAGAGCTTTATGTATCGACCTCACGGCCTTCGTCAAGCTTTATGTATCGACCTCACGGCCTTCGTCAGAGCTTTACATATCGACCTCACGGCCTTCGTCAAGCTTTACATATCGACCTCACGGCCTTCGTCAAGCTTTACATATCGACCTCACCTCCTTTGTCAAGCTTTACGTATCGACCTCACGGCCTTCGTCAAGCTTTACATATCGACCTCACGGCCTTCATCAGAGCTTTACATATATCCTTCACGGCCTTCGTCAAGACTGTCAAGAGCAGTGTGCGGGTCCCTTTTTTTTCCTACTTTGTTTTTAATACCTATTATAACCATGTGTCTTTTCTATTATGTATTTTCTAGATGTATGTCTGGAGCCTGGTGTGTCAGGGTATGACCCTCTGATGTCATCCTCACCGTCATCTCCTACAAACCTACGACAGCGCACCTCCTCTTTTGGCTCCGCCTCGTCCATATCGACAGCCTATCAGGCCTTCACTTCCTGTCTGCTTGGTCGAGCTATGGCTGAGGTACAATTCAAATAAACTTTATAGAATAACACAAGACAGCAAAATTACACATTTCCAATTTACCGTGGACTATGTACTTGTTTGTTGTTGCACGTTTGCTAAAATAAGAAACATGTTCTCACCTGTGCCCCAGGTGCGCTTGGCTGCTGCTAGTGACATGGGGAACCTGGTGATGGGGAAAGCTGCAGCTGGTTGGAGGTGAGTTGCATCATGGTTTCTCCTTTATTACATTCAGGTTAACCAATAGTAAACCATGTTATAACTAGCTACACTCCCAGCAGGTTGTAATGATGTGATTTCAACCGTCTTTTCCCACTGGTTTCAACCTTCCTGTCCTCTCTCTCTCTCTCTCTCTCTCTATCAGGTACCAGGGCGTGGAGCGAGGTGTCCAGGCCTTCTACAAGCCCTCCTCCAGCCCATCTGTGCACTGTTTCCTTGGGGCGGTGGAGCTGGAGAGGCCCCTGGCCAGCCTGTGGAGCATGGTCCGAGACCACTCCAAGACCCACCTGTACCATGAGGCTATCCGGTCTGCCTGGACACGACCACTAGATGACAGCACTCAGTTGGGTTAGTCTGCTGCCTGGAGTATAGCAGAGTTGGAGTTAATTCACTACTTAAAACTGGTGAAAGCCTTCAATGGGGCTGCCCATGCTAAAACACGCTTTGTAGCAAATGACCATCTATCTATCGCTATGAGTCAATTCCATTTCACTTCAGTCAATTACTTCCAGGAAGTAAACTGAAATTCAGATTTCAATTGTAATTTTTCCTCATGCTTTTCCATGTGTCTCTCCTCATCAGTCTACCTGCTGACAGACCCATCCAGCTGCCACCTCAAACAGTCCAGAGACTTCTGCTGCATCAGCACCCAGTCACAACAGGTCAGTAGGGTCAGAGTTCAGGGGTCAGTCAGGGGACCTGCAGCTGAATTCCAAGTTTCAACTTACCAAGTTCAAAGTTTCAACTTACCTGCTCCTTCTTACCAAGATTTGTTTTGAATGTTCAACTGGAATGAGGGGGACAGAAGACCTCCTCGTTTCAGGGGCAATGATAAAATGCATTCTTACTGTCCTATAGCTAGGGCCAGGAGTTTTCCTTGTCTACAGCAAGAGACTGACTACTAACTCAGTGCCCTTCTCTCTCTCTCCTAGGATGAGCTGTGTGTGCTGGCCATGCAGTCAGTCTTCGAGGAGTCTCTCCCTCGGCCCAGTGTAGAGGCTGTCCGAGGGGAGATGTTGCCTAGCGCCTGGGTCCTTCAGCCAATCACACGCCACGTCCGAGAGGTCGTCAGGGTCATCTACATACTGCAGGTGAGATAGGAATCAGGTTACTATGACAACGTAAAGTGGTCTGAAAAAGCTATCAGTCAATCAATCAATCAATCAATTCATCAAAATGATTCATCAATCCAGTTTTATATCAACAGATGTCAGAAAGTTCTTAAAATCAATCAATCAATTCATCAAAATGATTCATCAATCCAGTTTTACATCAACAGATGTCAGAGTTAAGTACTTAAGAGTACTTTAGATACAGATATGCCTAATGATTCCTCATCTCCATGTGGAATCTCTCTTCCTCTCTCTTTTAGTTTCTTCCTCCCCCTCTCTTTTCCATCCCTTCCTTGGCTCACTTTTTGTCCTCCTTTGTTTCAGGTGGACCTGGGCACTCCATACCTTCCTCAGAGACTGTTGGGATCAGTGGCTAGGAGACAGGCGTCCGTCCTGGCTGAGCTCGACTCACTTTTCTCTTTGTGAGACTGACAGCAGGGTCAGGGTCGTGTTCATTAGGCACCAAAAAGAAGAAAACATACTGAAACAAGGAGGGACTAACTGGACTTTTCCAATAAGAAATGCACATTTTCTTTTTCCGTTGCAAAACATGTTGCTACAATGTGCCCCAATGAACACGACCCAGATCAGCTGTCCAATTAGAACACAGATTTCGTCTCTCATTGCAAAACGTTTTGCTATGGTGTGCCCTAAAGAACACACCCCCAGGTTAATGGTCACACACGTAGCAGTGAGCACTTAGACGTACGTCCTGAATCTGATATGGGATCTGTCTCTATTGTAATTTGCAATTTATTTACTTGATTGTATCCTTATGAAGAGCACTGATGACATTGATTTTGTGATACTAAGTATCATGCAGCTTGTTCATATCGAAACATAACTGTGTTTTGTGTCTAAAATGGTTCATTGAAGACCTGTGTTTAATGTGTATGATTATACCAATCTTTTAAGTATATTGCCAAAGATTGAGTGGTCTAAACTGGCTGTCAGGGAGGGTTGAGGGTGTGGCTCCTATATTTGACCCATACAACACATCTTACTGTGTCACTGCAACTTCTGACCAGAGTAACACCAGGCCCTAAATATTTACAATTCCACATATTTTTCATAATAACACTGATTTATATCAAATGAAAATGATCATTAGTCTCCTGTTGCTCATTGCTATATTTAATCTATCTGTACGCCTCAGTTGTACTACTTCCCTAGTTACTGATTTATGATACAAAGTGATCATTTGTCTCCCATTGCACTGTCCTCCCAGTCTAAGAACTAACCACTTTTATAATGACCACTTAGTGACATAATTGTTGTCTCCAGCATCCTGTGTTAACATCTCAAGGAACAGCACACTTTACCAAACTCACTACCCAACCTTTAAAAATACATATTATGTGTTTTGTTGACTGTTCAGGACATTATTTTTCTGTAGTTGTAGTACTGCAGTGTCACAGTAAGATGATCCCCAGGGGAACCAAGTAAGAAGGAACTTATATGAAGGATATTAACTCAGCAAAAAAAGAAATGTCCCTTTTTCAGGACCCTGTCTATCAAAGATCATTCGTAAAAGTCCAAATAACTTCACAGATCTTCATTGTAAAGGGTTTAAACACTGTTTCCCATGCTTGTTCAATGAACCATAAACAATTAATGAACATGCACCATGTGGAGCGGTTGTTAAGACACTAACAGCTTACAGACGGTAGGCAAATAAGGTCACAGTTATGAAAACTTAGGACACTAAAGAGGCCTTTCTACTGACTCTGAAAAACACCAATAAAAAGAAGCCTAGGGTCCCTGCTCATCGGCGTGAACGTGCCTTAGGTATGCTGCAAGGAGACATGAGGACTGCAGATGTGGCCAGAGCAATAAATTGCAATATCTGTACTATGAGACGCCTAAGACTGCGCTACAGGGAGACAGGTCGGACAGCTGATCGTCCTCGCAATGGCAGACCACTTGTAACAACACCTGCACAGGATCGGTACATCCGAACATCACAGGTACAGGATGGCAACAACAACTGCCCGAGTTACACCAGGAACGCACAATCCCTCCATCAGTGCTCAGACTGTTCGCAATAGGCTGAGAGAGGCTGGACTGAGGGCTTGTAGACCTGTTTTAAGGCAGGTCCTCACCAGACATCACCTGCAACAACGTCGCCTATGGGCACAAACCCACCATCGCTGTTCCAGACAGGACTGACAAAAAGTGCTCTTTGATGACGAGTCGCGGTTTTGTCTCACCAGGGGGGATGGTCGGATTCGTGTTTATCGTCGAAGGAATGAGCATTACACCGAGGCCCGTACTCTGGAGTGGGATCGATTTGGAGGTGTCGCTTCTTCCTTCCAGTATTGGTTTGGCTTTGTAAATATTATGTATATTAATTATAAAATGAATGTTATCCTGTTCTTGAGTAGGCCTACTCAGTGACACTAAAAATGTGTCACTGAGCAAATTTACGGTCTGTGAAACCTCCAGCGCATGTTTTATTTTTGTAATATATATTTTTTTACTTTTATCACTTTTTCTCCCCAATTCCGTGGTATCCAATTGGTAGTTACAGTCTTGTCTAATCGCTGCAATTCCCGTACGAAGGTCGAGAGGCGAAGGTCGAGAGCTGTGCGTCCTCCGATTCACAACCCAACCATTGCTTCTTGACACTATGCCTGCTTAACCCGGAAGCCAGCCGCACTACTGTATACTGGAGTGAATCACTGTAGTGTCTGAGTGAGGACTCGCTGGGGAGAGTAGTGGCGGAGTAGTTGAGTTTAAATTTCTGAAGGGGGCGGGGGCCGGGTGTTGGTGTGTTCCGATTAGATCTGAGCGATAGGGTTGTATACATTTGGCACAGAACGAATGAAAACAGACTGAAACAGTGAGAGGCTACCTGAACTTGTCCAATAAGAAAAGCAAATGTTCCTTTTGTGTAGAAAAATGTTTTGCTACGGTGTCTCCAAATGAAACGTTAGAGGAGGGAAGGGGGCGCACCCCCACCACACTGAAATGCGTCTTTAGATGCCATTTAAAGTCACCAGCACACGACAGGAATGTCGGGCCCCTGTGCGAAGAGATTATGTACTAGACGTGTGTACTTTATTTTTAAAACATGGGGTGGGTCAAACGCTGGCTCGCTGGCTGACGGGAATGAAGAATGAGCGTGCTGTGTGCACAGTCGCAAGTTTTACAACCCCTTTCCCGACCTTGCCCGCTCTGGCTCTCCAAAACCGTTCCATCCAGGAGTCCACTGCCGTGACCAGGACTCGTCTAGTGATTCCATGGGATTATTAATGGGGTTTTAATTTGAGGGAAATACAAAGGTGTATATTTTCTTGAAGGATTATATCAAGCATAGGTGAGTTTGGTGGATAGGGAAAAGTTTCATAAATTCACACTGGTGAAATATCGCCATTCTTTAAAACAAATTATGGGGAAATATGGTTACAGATGTTAGTGAGAATCTGCGTTTTTAAATATATTTATTGACATGGCGGTGGAATATTAGTGAGAATATTTTCTAAAAGTAGACACCAGTGGCTAATTTTGTTTACCACCTGTTGATCCTCAATGCAATTTTTTTTGAAGGACTTTCATTTCCTTTCAAATACCGCGATGGATAAACTGTTGTAGCCTACCTAACCTTGTATTTCTTCTTAATTATTCTGACACAAGCGTATATTAGTATCACTTCCAACTTTGAAAGGCCTTTCTTTGAAAGACTTTCATTCGGTAGGCTAGGCTACTCGTTAGTTAAGCTGGTGTAAGGTGAATTTTGAGTGCGCTCGCTATGGGGGGCTATGACAGTCTCGATGCAGATTTTGGTCGCGTCGCTCGCAGATCATTATTCTCTGTAGTGTTATTGGATACATACATTTGAGAGAGAGATTAATACAATATTATCTTAAAAGTTGTTGTCTGCTGGGCAGGAGGATATACTTTGCTATTTAATCCTCTTCATCAATCCCCCTTGGTACTTAATTTAACATGAGGCCACAGAGAGCGCTCTCCACTTCCTAAAATAATAGAATATAATAATGCAATTTGGTTGCAGCAAAATGCACACAGACTAGGCATGTTGTTATCCTCTCTCCACTAGGGGGATTGCACTGTTATATCATCATATTGCTTACATTCTGCACTCTACATGAGTGGGAGACAATATTGGGGGAAAAAAACTGTTCATATCAAGTTAACCTAATAGGGAAGGTCCAGGGCACTCAGTCCATCTCTCCATCTCCCTCTCTCCATCTCTCTCCCTTCTCTCTCCTCATCCTTTCACTGCCATCTCTCTCTTCTCACCCTTTCACTGTCAACTCTCTCTTCTCACCCTTTCACTGTCAACTCTCTCTTCTCACCCTTTCACTGTCAACTCTCTCTCCTCAACCTTTCACTGTCAACTCTCTCTCTTCTCAACCTTTCACTGTCAACTCTCTCTCTCTTCTCAACCTTTCACTGTCAACTCTCTCTCCTCATCCTTTCACTGTCAACTCTCTCCTCATCCTTTCACTGTCAACTCTCTCTCCTCAACCTTTCACTGTCAACTCTCTCTCTTCTCAACCTTTCACTGTTATCTGTCTCTCTCTCTCTCTCTCTCTCTCTGCCAAACAAACACAAAGCAGAGTCACTACAGTTTCCTGATATCAATGAATGAAAACAGCTGTGTGGTGTGACAGCCTTTGGTTTCGAATAATAGTGACTTTAGGTGAACAGCTTACATAGTTAAAGGAGAAATGTGAGCATGCCATGGAGCCTTTCCAGCAGTCTGGAATGTGTCCCAAATTGCACCCTATTCCTTATTAAGTGCACTACTTTTGCCCATAGGGCTTTGGTCAGAATTAGTGCACTATAGGACATTGGGTGCCATTTAGGATGCAAACTTACTGTAAACACACTCCAGGAATAGTTTACTATCGATCCCCTTTCTCCCTTTCCTCTTCCCTATAACCTCTACCAAGATCAAACTCATCCATTATAGCACTCCAAACCAGGTTTAGGATTACCAATGTAGTAGGCTACACATTGTGTGTGTAATATGTGATACTGTCATGTTTATGTCCCATAGATGAAGGTTAACTGCAATATTATTATTAAGGTCATTCTATTATAGTTCTATTAGGGACCGTTCTAAATTGCGGGGGGGGGGGGGGGGGGGGGGGGGTCTTAGTCCAAAATAGGGGAGGGTTGTCAAACATTTGTTGTTGCTTTGTGTGTTTTTTTATTGGGCACAGGGCAGGATATACATGATTTATATTCGCCATTTTGCAAGTTTGGACACACCTACTCATTTAAGGGTTTTTCTTTATTTTTACTATTTTCTACATTATAGAATAATAGTGAAGACATCAACAATAGGAAATAACATATATGGAATCATGCAGTAAACAAAAAAAGTGTTAAACAAATCAAAATATATTTTATATTTGAGATTCTTCAAAATAGCAACTCTTTGCCGTGATGAAAGCTTTGCACATGCTTGGCATTCTCTCAACCAGCTTCACCTGGAATGCTTTTCTTAACCAGCTTCACCTTGGAATGCTTTTCCAATAGTCTTGAAGAAGTTCCCACATATGCTGAGCACTTGTTGGATGCTTTTCCTTCACGCTGCGGTTCAACTCATCCCAAACCATCTAATTTGGGTTGAGGTCGGGTGATTGTGGAAGCCAGGTCATCTGATGCAGCACTTCATCACTCTACTTCTTGGTCAGATAATCCTTACACAGTCTGGAGGTGTGTTGTGTCATTGTCCTGTTGAAAAATAAATGATAGACCCACTTGGCGGATGGGATTGTGTATCGCTGCAGAATGCTGTGGTAGCCATGCTGGTTAAGTGTGTTTTGAATTCAAAATTAATCAATGATAATGTCACCAGCAAAGCACCCCCACACCATCACACCTCCCCCTCCATGCTTCACGTTGGGAACCACACATGTGGAGATCATCCGTTCACCTACTCTGGGTCAAACAAAGACACGCAGTTGGAACCATTCATCTCAAATTTGGACTCATCAGACCAAAGGACAGATTTCCACTGGTCTAATGTCCATTGCTCGTGTTTCTTGGCCCAAGCAAATCTCTTCCTCTTATTGGTGTCCTTTAGTAGTGGTTTCTTTGCAGCAAATCGACAGTGAAGGCCTGATTCACACAGTCTCATCTGAACAGTTGATGTTGAGATGTCTGTTGAACTCTGTAAAAAATGTATTTGGGCTGCAATTTCTGAGGCTGGTAACTATAATGAACTTATCCTCTGCAGCACTGGTAACTCTGGGTCTTTCCTGTGGCCGTCCTCATGAGAGCCAGTTTCATCATAGCGCTTGATGGTTTTTGCGACTGCACATGCATACATTTTCAAAGTTCTTGAAATTTTCCAGATTGACTGACCTTCATGTCTTAAAGTAATGATTGACTGTCATTTCTCTTTGCTTATTTGACCTGTTCTTGCCATAATATGGACTTGGTCTTTTACCAAATAGGGCTATCTTCTGTATACCACCCCTACCTTGTCACAACACAACTGATTGGCTCAAACACATTAAGAAGGAAAGAAATTCCACAAATGTACTTTTAACAAGGCACACCCATTAATTGAAATGCATTCCAGGTGACTACCTCATGAAGCTGGTTGAGAGAATGCCAAGAGTGTGCAAAGCTGTCATCAAGGCAAAGGGTGGCTACTTTGAAGAATTTCAAATATAAAATATATTTTGATTTGTTTCACACTTTTTTGGCTACTACATGATTCCATATATGCTATTTTATAGCTTTGATCTCTTCCCAATTATTCTACAATGTAGAAAATAGTAAAAGTAAAGAAAAACCCTTGAATGAGCAGGTGTGTCCAAATTTTTGACTGGTACTCTATATAATGTCTTCCATATAGCCACATTTCCTCATCTGATTGAAGGCTTCTCCCCTATCAAGGTGTTTTGGTACTTCCCTTATGCACTACGCTTTTCCGCCCGCTTACTGTACCACAGGTCAATATAGTCTACCAGTCAACTGTCTACCCTGCCCTCTATCCATAGTGACAATAGTGGCCGGTGGATCGTTTGTCCAGGTCTGCAATAGGTTAACTAGCAATCATACCATACATAGAATCATTCAAATCTTCACAAATGTTCAATATAAATCCACAAGATAGAGGAATGTCTGACAGGCAGTGGAGAGGCCAGGTGCATCATTACGCATGAAAGAACAGTGCAGACATGCAGCTCAATAAGCTTCCCTATTGGTTTCGTTTAGAGACAATAAAGTGATCCTACCTAGACTAGTTTACGGCACCACAATCCAATTCATAATTACATTATTGTTTTCAAGTAAGTACAATTGCGTAAACTTCTGAATAATGACACAAAAGCCCTGTTATTTGAAAGTTGAATTCCATTCATTTCATTTGGATTAGTTGTGGGTGTACTCTGGACAGATTACAGAAAGGCACAGTAGCAGGCCAGTCTGGCTGTAGTTTTGCTTCTGATACTGATGCGCTGTCTATTGTTGATCATCATTCTCCCAAGTCGTCCTATATAGTGTGGCCACATAGGCCTGTGCTCCCAGCAGGCCCAGTTATTCAGGAAAGCTTAACACACATTCTGCCTCCTTTCCGATCAGAGCGACCATTCCTCGACCTAGAACCTAACTCTTCAATATAGCCTAAATATTTGTCATTTAAGTTTTAAAATGTATTACCTTTTATGTGGCATAAACACATCTAGTCACAATGTTTTAATCTGATTAGGCTCCTTCAATAGTCTCCTGTAGGCTACCTGCTGACCCGCTCCACTCTAATATACAGCAATTCCAGCATTCAAACTACGCAACTGCCATTCGATGAATGGAAAGAGACATCTGTTACAAAACACTCACGTTTAATGACATTCGGATATTGTCAAACCAAGCCTTCACTACTAAATAGTCCAGTTGTGTGGTACAGTAGGTCCAGTTGTATGGTACAGTAGGTCCAGTTGTGTGGTAGGTCCAGTTGTGTGGTACAGTAGGTCCAGTTGTATGGTAGGTCCAGTTGTGTGGTACAGTAGGTCCAGTTGTATGGTAGGTCCAGTTGTATGGTACAGTAGGTCCAGTTGTATGGTACAGTAGGTCCAGTTGTATGGTACAGTAGGTCCAGTTGTATGGTAGGTCCAGTTGTGTGGTACAGTAGGTCCAGTTGTATGGTAGGTCCAGTTGTGTGGTACAGTAGGTCCAGTTGTGTGGTAGGTCCAGTTGTGTGGTACAGTAGGTCCAGTTGTATGGTAGGTCCAGTTGTGTGGTACAGTAGGTCCAGTTGTATGGTACAGTAGGTCCAGTTGTGTGGTAGGTCCAGTTGTGTGGTACAGTAGGTCCAGTTGTATGGTAGGTCCAGTTGTGTGGTACAGTAGGTCCAGTTGTATGGTACAGTAGGTCCAGTTGTGTGGTAGGTCCAGTTGTGTGGTACAGTAGGTCCAGTTGTATGGTAGGTCCAGTTGTGTGGTACAGTAGGTCCAGTTGTATGGTACAGTAGGTCCAGTTGTATGGTACAGTAGGTCCAGTTGTGTGGTAGGTCCAGTTGTGTGGTACAGTAGGTCCAGTTGTATGGTAGGTCCAGTTGTGTGGTACAGTAGGTCCAGTTGTATGGTAGGTCCAGTTGTATGGTACAGTAGGTCCAGTTGTATGGTACAGTAGGTCCAGTTGTATGGTAGGTCCAGTTGTGTGGTACAGTAGGTCCAGTTGTATGGTAGGTCCAGTTGTGTGGTACAGTAGGTCCAGTTGTATGGTACAGTAGGTCCAGTTGTGTGGTAGGTCCAGTTGTGTGGTACAGTAGGTCCAGTTGTATGGTAGGTCCAGTTGTGTGGTACAGTAGGCCCAGTTGTATGGTACAGTAGGTCCAGTTGTGTGGTAGGTCCAGTTGTGTTGTACAGTAGGTCCAGTTGTATGGTAGGTCCAGTTGTGTGGTACAGTAGGTCCAGTTGTTTGGTACAGTAGGTCCAGTTGTGTGGTAGGTCCAGTTGTGTGGTACAGTAGGTCCAGTTGTATGGTAGGTCCAGTTGTGTGGTACAGTAGGTCCAGTTGTATGGTAGGTCCAGTTGTGTGGTACAGTAGGTCCAGTTGTATGGTACAGTAGGTCCAGTTGTGTGGTACAGTAGGTCCAGTTGTATGGTAGGTCCAGTTGTGTGGTACAGTAGGTCCAGTTGTATGGTACAGTAGGTCCAGTTGTATGGTACAGTAGGTCCAGTTGTATGGTAGGTCCAGTTGTGTGGTACAGTAGGTCCAGTTGTATGGTAGGTCCAGTTGTGTGGTACAGTAGGTCCAGTTGTATGGTAGGTCCAGTTGTGTGGTACAGTAGGTCCAGTTGTGTGGTACAGTAGGTCCAGTTGTATGGTACAGTAGGTCCAGTTGTATGGTACAGTAGGTCCAGTTGTATGGTAGGTCCAGTTGTGTGGTATAGTAGGTCCAGTTGTGTGGTAGGTCCAGTTGTGTGGTACAGTAGGTCCAGTTGTATGGTAGGTCCAGTTGTGTGGTACAGTAGGTCCAGTTGTATGGTACAGTAGGTCCAGTTGTGTGGTAGGTCCAGTTGTGTGGTACAGTAGGTCCAGTTGTATGGTAGGTCCAGTTGTGTGGTACAGTAGGTCCAGTTGTATGGTACAGTAGGTCCAGTTGTGTGGTAGGTCCAGTTGTGTGGTACAGTAGGTCCAGTTGTATGGTAGGTCCAGTTGTGTGGTACAGTAGGTCCAGTTGTATGGTAGGTCCAGTTGTGTGGTACAGTAGGTCCAGTTGTATGGTACAGTAGGTCCAGTTGTGTGGTACAGTAGGTCCAGTTGTATGGTAGGTCCAGTTGTGTGGTACAGTAGGTCCAGTTGTATGGTACAGTAGGTCCAGTTGTATGGTACAGTAGGTCCAGTTGTATGGTAGGTCCAGTTGTGTGGTACAGTAGGTCCAGTTGTATGGTAGGTCCAGTTGTGTGGTACAGTAGGTCCAGTTGTATGGTACAGTAGGTCCAGTTGTATGGTAGGTCCAGTTGTGTGGTACAGTAGGTCCAGTTGTATGGTACAGTAGGTCCAGTTGTGTGGTACAGTAGGTCCAGTTGTATGGTAGGTCCAGTTGTGTGGTACAGTAGGTCCAGTTGTATGGTACAGTAGGTCCAGTTGTGTGGTACAGTAGGTCCAGTTGTATGGTACAGTAGGTCCAGTTGTATGGTACAGTAGGTCCAGTTGTGTGGTACAGTAGGTCCAGTTGTATGGTACAGTAGGTCCAGTTGTGTGGTACAGTAGGTCCAGTTGTATGGTACAGTAGGTCCAGATGTATGGTACAGTAGGTCCAGTTGTGTGGTAGGTCCAGTTGTATGGTAGGTCCAGTTGTGTGGTATAGTAGGTCCAGTTGTATGGTAGGTCCAGTTGTGTGGTACAGTAGGTCCAGTTGTATGGTAGGTCCAGTTGTGTGGTACAGTAGGTCCAGTTGTATGGTAGGTCCAGTTGTGTGGTACAGTAGGTCCAGTTGTATGGTAGGTCTGGTTGTATGGTAGGTCCAGTTGTGTGGTAGGTCCAGTTGTGTGGTGGGTCCAGTTGTGTGCTAGGTCCAGTCGGCATTAGAGGACAATCTATAGATATTGACAGTCAATCAAATTAGGAATGAGCTCTTAGATCTCAGACTGTCCCCTGAGTTTAGGGAAGAAACCATTTAGAAGGTACATAATGGTCTGTCCTGTCTGGTTTTTTATCCCTCTCTTTGATATGGCTTTTTCTTTACTCGCTATGTGACAGTTTCCCTGACACAGGTTGAGCCTCTGTGAATTCTCATGCCTTTTAGTCCAGGACTAGGCTTAATCTGTGTCTGGGGAACATGGTCCAATGTGTTGGTCTCTACCAGATTTACACCATGCCAAGATGTCACAGACCTCTCTCCAGCTGTTACCGATACACTTACACACACTGTGTGGGTCGTGAGTCTTCCTAACCACACCCATCTGCCAGCTCTCATTTCTCCCTCACCACTTTCCATACCCCTTAGAAAATACAACCACTCCTCCTCCTTCCTAGACAGTTACTGTGTTTACTCCGGGAAATCATTTCATTTTAATTGCAGCAGATATAGTTATGTAGACATTATAACCTCTGTCTGTCTGTGACATTATCTAGAACATTCTGTTCAGACATTGTTAGAGGCTCTTTGGCTCGTTGTTGAGGTGTTTTGTGTTTGATGAAAGCGCCTCATCAGGATTGCACACCCATTTGTCTGAGGGTGACACTGACAGAAACACTGACAGGTGTTTTAGGAATAGTTACAGATGGAACATCGGCTGGCTGTGTTCTCAGATAGTTGCCATGGTTCCTCTGCTCAGTTGTGTTGTGTTTACCTAGAGATATATTACCTTTTGTGTTGGCCTTCATATTTCATACAAAGGGAGGTATAATATTTTTGCTAAATGTCTTCAGATTTCCATCTGTCTGTCTTGGTATTCCTTGGCAAGGTTTGATTGGATGCTGAATGATGACATCACTGCTGAATCAGATGTGAAGGAGAAACACAAGGTAGACAGACACTCACATCCACTAGACGGTCTACTGCATCTCAGTGCTAGAGGCGTCACTACAGACCCTGGTTTAAATCCAGGCTGTATAACATCCGGCCTTGATTGGGAGTCCCATACGGAGGCACAGAATTGGCCCAGCATCGTCCGGGTTAGGGTTTGGCCGGGGTAGGCCATCATTGTAAATAAGAATTTGTTCTTAACTGACTTGCCTAGTTAAATGAAGGTAAAATAAAAGAATAACAAATAAAAGGTCAGAAATATGTGTCCTGTTTAATGATCCTACGCTACTGTAGCTGTGGTTGTCTAGAGAGGAATGTGGCCATGGCTTCAGTCTGTCAGGTAGTCAGGTGTCTGCATTGATATTAGTCACCGCTAAGATTCTTAGAGCATGTCATGCTTCATGCTCCATGCTCCATGCTCCATGCTCCATGCTTCATGCTCCATGCTTCATGCTCCATGCTCCATGCTCCATGCTCCATGCCATGACGAGTTGTCAATTTGTCTCAGAGGAAATCGATTGACGTTCTGGATATCATATCCAGTTAGGCCTAGTCTAGTGGCTGTGAGTGTGTCTGTGACGTCACATAGCATAGGGACATGCCTGCTCTGTGGGAGCTAGCCCAGGTTGTGTATTAGATGATAAGGAGATGCTCTGTGCTGTGGTCAGTGGGTGGAGCCAGCGTCATGTCTGATAACATCACCCTACGCAGGACTGATACAGAGAGGAGGAGGAGATGGAGGGAGACCTGGGCTTGTATTCACAAAGCCTTTCTGAGTAAAAGTGCTGAACTATGATGAGATCCTCCCCCTGTTATTCATTATGGTTTAAAAGGCAAAACTGATCCTAGATCAGCCAGACTGACACCACTGTATACTATGTTACCCTAACTAGGGCCCCTTCTCTAAATGGAAAGGAACAGTCATTCAGACCAGAGGTTGACTGTAGAGTGTCAGGGGAGGGGATCGGTGATGTGCTTTCTCTAACTTTACATCCACAGTGGAAACTGTACAGCTACACTCAAAAAGATTAGTTATAACTCAAGTTACTTATGCTGGGAGGGGTTTAAATCCTTGAGACACAGTCAGAGGTTTAGTATGTGTGATGTACATGTAACTAACTTTCTCCCAAATCCCCATTGACACCAGTGCATGATGATCTATGGAGAAGTTGAAGTTCCATGTGCAGAGATCTAGTCTGGACCTTCTAATACATATCATATCACTGGGTAGCTACAGGATTCAATACATTACATAACATTATGACTTTAGTTCTAATATCTGGTGTTTGTGCAGGATAGCAAAACACCAGACGAGGACACTCTCCCATATTCATTGAACTGTACAGACACATCCCTACACATGAAGTTAACCCAGACACACTAGCATTAAACTAGTAGAAACACACAGTTGAAACGTCAACGAGTCCAGCGAGAGCGGTTTGGTTTGAGTCTATCATTCATCATGTTCCCCAGTAGAGACCGAGAGGTGGGAGAGGGGTGATGAAATAGGCATGCTGCACCAAAATAGATCTTAGTGGTTAACCTTCACCCGCCATTCCACACACGCACACACACATACACACACATACAGGCACACACACATGCACACGCACGCACCCACCCACCCACCCACGCATGCGAACACACACACACACACAGGTATGCACACACATACAGGCACACACTCACGCACGCACGCACCCACCCACGCATGCGAACACACACACAGGTATGCACACACATACAGGCACACACTCACGCACGCACACACACACACACACACACACACACACACACACACACACACACACACACACACACAGGCATGCACATACATACAGGCACACACACACACACACACACACATTCACGCATAGACACAAACACTCCACTGTGACAGTTGGGGGACATGTCATGCTAAAACTGGAGCCTGGGGAGGGATGAGGGAGTGGAGGGGACATGTCATGCTAAAACGGGAGCCTGGGGAGGGATGAGGGAGTGGAGGGGACTATTTGAGGTTGCTAAATAGCAGGAAAGGGTTGTAAACCTAAATGGTATAGGTTCCTAGGATGTACAGTACCCGTAAAAAGTTTGGACACACCTACTCATTCAAGGGTTTTTCTTTATTTTTACTATTTTCTACTTTGTAGAATAATAGTGAAGTCATCAAAACCATGAAATAACACATATGGAATCATGTAGTAACCAAACAGGTGTTAAACAAATCAAAATATATTTTATATTTGAGATTCTTCGAAATAGCCACCCTTTGCCTTGATGACGTCTTTGCACACTCTTGGCATTCTCTCAACCAGCTTCATGAGGAATGCTTTTCCAACAGTCTTGAAGGAGTTCCCACATATGCTGAGCACTTGTTGGCTGCTTTTCCTTAATTCTGCAGTCCAACTCATCCCAAACCATCTCAATTGGGTTGAGGTCGGGGGATTGTGGAGACAAGGTCATCTGATACAGCACTCCATCACTCTCCTTCTTGGTCAAATAGCCCTTACACAACCTGAAGGTATGTTGGGTCATTGTTCTGTTGAAAAACAAATGATAGTCCCACTAAGTGCAAACCAGATAGGATGGCGTATCGCTGCAGAATGCTGTGGTAGCCAAGCTGGTTGACAGTGTCACCAGCAAAGCACCCCCACATCATAATACATCCTCCTCCATGTTTCACGGTGGGAACCACAAATGTCTAGATCATCCGCTCACCTACTCTGCGTCTCACAAAGACTCGGCGGTTGGAACCAAAAATCTCAAAAGTGGACTCATCAGACCAAAGGACAAATTTCCACCGGTCTAATGTCCGTTGCTTGTGTTTCTTGGCCCAAGCAAGTCTCTTCTTATTATTGGTGTCCTTTAGTAGTAGTTTCTTTTCAGCAATTCCACCATGAAGGCCTGATTCACACTGTCTCCTCTGAACAGTTGATGTTGAGATGTGTCTGTTACTTGAACTCTGTAAAGAATGTATTTGTTGTTTACAAATGCACTTGAAGTTCTTGAAATTTTCCAGATTGACTGACCTTCATGTCTTAAAGTAATGATGGACTGTTGTTTCTCTTTGCTTATTTGAGCTGTTCTTGCCATAATATGGACTTGGTATTTTACCAAATAGGGCTATCTTCTGTATACCACCCCTACCTTGTCACAACACAACTGATTGGCTCAAACGCATTAAGGAAAGACATTCCACAAATGAACTTTTAACAAGGCACACCTGTTCATTGAAATGCATTCCAGGTGTGCAAAGAGTGTGCAAAGCTGCCATCAAGGCAAATGTACTTTGAAGAATCTCAAATATAAAATATATTTAGATTAGTTTAACTCTTTTTTTTGGTCACTACATGATTCAATGTGTTATTTCATAATGTTGATGTCTTCACTATTATTCTACAATGTAGAAAATAGTAACAATAAAGAAAAACTCTTGAATGAGTAGGTGTGTCCAAACTTTTGACTGGTACTGTATGTTACAGGATTTCTTCCATTGAGATTTGTGTTTTATAGTAAATTCAGAACAGCTTCTCATTCTTCTGCGTGGATGAATGATGTTGTGATGTTTTGGTTTGAAGTTGTTGTCAGTTATAATAAATATACTGCTCAAAAAATAAAGGGAACACTTAAACAACACAATGTAACTCCAAGTCAATCACACTTCTGTGAAATCAAACTGTCCACTTAGGAAGCAACACTGATTGACAATAAATGTAACATGCTGTTGTGCAAATGGAATAGACAACAGGTGGAAATTATAGGCAATTAGCAAGACACCCCCAATAAAGGAGTGGTTCTGCAGGTGGTGACCACAGACCACTTCTCAGTTCCTATGCTTCCTGGCTGATGCTTTGGTAACTTTTGAATGCTGGCGGTGCTTTCACTCTAGTGGTAGCATGAGACGGAGTCTACAACCCACACAAGTGGCTCAGGTAGTGCAGCTCATCCAGGGTGGCACATCAATGCGAGCTGTGGCAAGAAGGTTTGCTGTGTCTGTCAGCGTAGTGTCCAGAGCATGGAGGCGCTACCAGGAGACAGGCCAGTACATCAGGAGACGTGGAGGAGGCCGTAGGAGGGACACAACCCAGCAGCAGGACCGCTACCGCCGCCTTTGTGCAAGGAGGAGCAGGAGGAGGACTGCCAGAGCCCTGCAAAATGACCTCCAGCAGGCCACAAATGTGCATGTGTCTGCTCAAACGGTCAGAAACAGACTCCATGAGGGTGGTATGAGGGCCCGACGTCCACAGGTGGGGGTTGTGCTTACAGCCCAACACCGTGCAGGACGTTTGGCATTTGCCAGAGAACACCAAGATTGGCAAATTCGCCACTGGCGCCCTGTGCTCTTCACAGATCAAAGCAGGTTCACACTGAGCACATGTGACAGACGTGACAGAGTCTGGAGACGCCGTGGAGAACGTTCTGCTGCCTCCTAATGCAAGACAATGCTAGATCTCATGTGGCTGGAGTGTGTCAGCAGTTCCTGCAAGAGGAAGGCATTGATGCTATGGACTGGCCTGCCCGTTCCCCAGACCTGAATCCAATTGAGCACATCTGGGACATCATGTCTCGCTCCATCCACCAACGCCACGTTGCACCACAGACTGTCCAGGAGTTGACGGATGCTTTAGTCCAGGTCTGGGAGGAGATCCCTCAGGAGACCATCCGCCACCTCATCAGGAGCATGCCCAGGCGTTGTAGGGAGGTCATACAGGCACGTGGAGGCCACACACACTACTGAGCCTCATTTTGACTTGTTTTAAGGCCATTACATCAAAGTTGGATCAGCCTGTAGTGTGGTTTTCCACTTTAATTTTGAGTGTGACTCCAAATCCAGACCTCCATGGGTTGATACATTTGATTTCCATTGATCATTTTTGTGTGATTTTGTTGTCAGCACATTCAACTATGTAAAGAAAAAAGTATTTAATAAGAATATTTCATTCATTCAGATCTAGGATGTGTTATTTTAGTGTTCCCTTTATTTTTTGGAGCAGTGTACTTCGCAAGGCTCTCTGACAGTGTAACTGAGTAACACTTTCAACTACTGCACTTTACAATCTTGACATGCTCATTTACCTTTCAACATTTATTGGTAATGGCGCTTTGAATAAAGATGTATATAAATCATTGTGTAATTATTATCACCTTACAGTTTCCCTCTTCCAGACGTCCTGCCTGTGTGTGAGGTCCATACTGATCCTTCCGTATCTCTCCCTCCACCCCTCCTGCTCTCACTCCTCCTCTCATCTCCCTCCACCACTCCTGCTCTCACTCCTCCTCTCATCTCCCTCCACCACTCCTCCTCTCCCTCCACCACTCCTCCGCTCCCTCCACCCCTCCTCCGCTCCCTCCACCACTACTCCTCTCCCTTCTCCTCTCCTCTCCCTCCACCCCTCCTCCGCTCCCTCCACCACTACTCCTCTCCCTTCTCCTCTCCCTCCACCACTCCTCCTCTCTCTCCACCACTATTCCTCTCCCTTCTCCTCTCCTCTCCCTCCACCCCTCCTCCGCTCCCTCCACCACTCCTCCGCTCCCTCCACCACTACTCCTCGTCCTCCTCTCCCTCCACCACTCCTCCGCTCCCTCCACCACTACTCCTCGTCCTCCTCTCCCTCCACCACTACTCCTCGTCCTCCTCTCCCTCCATCACTCCTCCTCGTCCTCCTCTCCCTCCACCACTCTTCCTCCTTCTCATCTCCCACCACTCCTCCTCGTCCTCCTCTCCCTCCACCACTCTTCCTCATCCTCCTCTCCCTCCACAACTCCTCACTCATCCTCCTCTCCCTCCACCACTCTTCCTCATCCTCCCCTCGCTCCACCACTCCTCTTTCTCCTTTCCCAGAGCAGCTGAAGCGGTCTCCAGCCCCCAATTACCTCACTGAGCCACCGACCCCACCGCCACACTGGCTGCAGCCATGACGTCCACCACGGACTTTGACAATGTTGAGATCACTCAGCAGTACAGCCGCATCAACACACGCTTCGAGCTGCTAGGAGAGGAGCTGGACAATGACAACAGCTCTGCAAGACTGTTTGAGAGGTCACGCATCAAAGCCCTCGCAGGTGACCTAGGGATCAAACATGGGGCGGGCTGGGGTGTGTTCTGTTGGATGGGGTCATTCTCTGTCACCTGTCTTGAATTCAGCTTTCAAATAAGAACATGTGAAAGGTGGCATTGGCAGAATACTGTCTAGGCTTGTTTGTGCTATGTGGTGTGTTTTATAAAGTCTACCTGATAGTTTTGAGCCTCATATCATCATGTCTGAGTTTGTCTGCACACACATCCCCCAGCAGAGCAGCTGAGACTGATCATACACACTCTCTCTCTCTCTCTCTCTCTCTCTCTCTCTCTCTCTCTCTCTCTCTCTCTCTCTCTCTCTCTCTCTCTCTCTCTCTCTCTCTCTCTCTCTCTCTCTCTCTCTCTCTCTCTCTCTCTCTCTCTCTCTCTCTCTCTCTCTCTCTCTCTCTCTCTCTCTCCAATTCAAGGGCTTTATTGGCATGGGGAACATATGTTTACATTGCCAAACAAGTGAAGTAGATAATAAACAACTGAAATAAACAATAAAAATGAACAGTAAACATTACACTCACATTTCAAATGTCATATTAATCTCTCCTCTCTCTCTCTCTCTCTCTCTCTCTCGCTCTCTCGCTTTCTCTCTCTCACATACACACACACACCACACACCCCTAGAGTTGCTGGGATCATTTGCACATTTCCAGAATGCTCCAGTGTGAACGATGTGGACAGCTGCCCTCCCTTAAGTTCTGGTAAAACGTAGTGCAGTATATAGGGAATAGGTTTCCATTTAGGACACAGCCCATGTCTGCCTCCAGCCCCCATAAGTGGTACGCTAATGGGAGAGAGTGTGTGGTTATTGGATGTCAAGGACTCTACTTTATTTTGGCCATTGGCTGTACTGATCTCTATCTCTCTTTAGCGTTCTCTTTCAAGCTGGTGGTTGTTCCCAGTCTGTCTGTCTCTTTGAAAGAGGAGAGAGCCTCTGTGTGGGAGCCAGCTAGCTGGTGTTATGTTGCTGTACTGATGTCTCTGTAATGCAATCAGAGTTCCCTGTCACAGACAGAGAGGGAGGGAATGAGAGAGAGGGAGAGAGAGAATGAAAGAGCGAGGGGAAGAGAGAGAGAGGGAGAGAATGAATAGGAGGGAGTAATGGCTCTTTACACATCAGTATTGCTGTACGGGTTGTGAACAGAGTATGATCTATGTCTACTGTATCATCATACACATACAGTACATTCTCATAATCTCCTCCAATTTTGGGAACCCCTTCTCTGATCCACTTTGGTGTATATATATTCACCCACTGACTAAAACATGTAAAACATGTATGATCACTTAGTCATGTACAAACAATAAGCCCTCCATCCTACACTTCCCATGGTTATTTCATGGCTGTGTGGGGAGGAGAGGAGATGCACAGTCTTGTCAGGAACACACATGTGAAGCCTGGGACATATTGTATGCATGGCTGGTGCGCTGGAGAAAGAACCACTCGGCTGAGGTGAGTGGAACGGAGTGCGGGATGCGGGAGTGCGGGATGCGGGAGTGCGGGATGCGGGAGTGCGGGCAGGTCATCCGTGATTCAAGTCAGTATTCGGGGTCAGTCCATGTCTGAGGACATACGGAGATGCAGGAAAACCAGCCACTAGGGACAACAATGAGCACAGTTTTCTTCAAGTACTGTAGTTTTCAGTTTTGCCAGGACGGTGCGGATGTGGATGGTGGAGAGGCGTAAGCATCTGCCTCTAATTCCAAAGGTTGCATGTTCAAATCCAGCGATAGAGAGTTGTTTTTGATATTTTTGTTTTAAGCCTATCCTTAACCCTTACCGTTAAACATTCACAGTTAATGCCCAACCTTAAGAATTTGGAGTTGATGCCTAAACTTAACCTTAAACACTTCTAAATTTGACATTTGATAAACATGGATGAACGTCTAATTCTGACGTGAGACTGTGAGAGCTTGTTGGAGAGAGAGAGCGAACGAGCGCAACATCAGCGCTGAAGTGAGGAGAGTAAGGGAGGAGGGGGAGAGAGAGCGAGAGCAACATCAGCCTTGAAGTGAGGAGAGTAAGGGAGGAGGGGGAGAGAGAGAGAGCGAGCGAGAGCAACATCAGCGCTGAAGTGAGGAGAGTAAGGGAGGAGGGGGAGAGAGAGAGAGAGAGAGCGAGAGCAACATCAGCGCTGAAGTGAGGAGAGTAAGGGAGGAGGGGGAGAGAGAGAGCGAGCGAGAGCAACATCAGGCTGAAGTGAGGAGAGTAAGGGAGGAGAGGGAGAGAGAGAGAGCGAGCGAGAGCAACATCAGCGCTGAAGTGAGGAGAGTAAGGGAGGAGGGGAGAGAGAGAGAGAGCGAGCGAGAGCAACATCAGCGCTGAAGTGAGGAGAGTAAGGGAGGAGGGGAGAGAGAGAGAGCGAGCGAGAGCAACATCAGCGCTGAAGTGAGGAGAGTAAGGGAGGAGGGGAGAGAGAGAGAGCGAGCGAGCGAGAGCAACATCAGCGCTGAAGTGAGGAGAGTACGGGAGGAGGGAAGAGAGAGAGCGAGCGAGAAAGGGAGGGAGAGAGGGATGAGAGAGAGAGCGCAGCATCAGCGCTGAAGTGAGGAGAGTAAGGGAGGAGGGGGAGAGAGAGAGAGAGAGAGCGAGAGCAACATCAGCGCTGAAGTGAGAAAAGTGAGGGAGGAGGGGGAGAGAGAGAGAGAGCGAGAGCAACATCAGCGCTGAAGTGAGGAGAGTAAGGGAGGAGGGGGAGAGAGAGAGCGAGCGAGAGCAACATCAGCGCTGAAGTGAGGAGAGTAAGGGAGGAGGGGGAGAGAGAGAGCGAGCGAGAGCAACATCAGGCTGAAGTGAGGAGAGTAAGGGAGGAGGGGGAGAGAGAGAGAGCGAGCGAGAGCAACATCAGCGCTGAAGTGAGGAGAGTAAGGGAGGAGGGGAGAGAGAGAGAGCGAGCGAGAGCAACATCAGCGTTGAAGTGAGGAGAGTAAGGGAGGAGGGGAGAGAGAGAGCAAGCGAGAGCAACATCAGCGCTGAAGTGAGGAGAGAGAGTAAGGGAGGAGGGGAGAGAGAGCGAGCAAGAGCAACATCAGCGCTGAAGTGAGGAGAGAGAGTAAGGGAGGAGGGGAGAGAGAGAGTGAGCGAGAGCAACATCAGCGCTGAAGTGAGGAGAGTAAGGGAGGAGGGGAGAGAGAGAGCGAACGAGAGCAACATCAGGCTGAAGTGAGGAGAGTAAGGGAGGAGGGGAGCGAGCGAGAAAGGGAGGGAGAGCGGGATGAGAGAGAGAGAGCGCAGCATCAGTGTTGGAGTGAAAACAGAGAAGGAGTGTGAAAGAGAGACAGAAAGAGAGAGGGCGGGAACAGGAGAGAGTGCCAGACAGGAGAGGTAGAGGGAACAAAGAGTGAGATCGAGAGAGAAAAGAGGAGAGAAGTGGAGATAAGTGGAGTGCTGCTGAGCACCTCTCATCCCAGCTCTCCGCTCCAGACTCCCTCCATCGTTGGACTCAGGACTCAAGATGAGCAGCCCGTCTCCATGTCTGTTGCGTGCTGTCAGCCAACCTCGGCTTCGAGAGGTCAAGATCAGCCTGAAGACCAGGGAGACTCGGGAGACAAACAGGGAGACGTCCACGCCCCTCAGATCCATTGGTGTGACCCTGGGGAGGGACAGGGACAGTTACAGAGAGGCCACCAGGGACCGGACCATCACCCCAGGGAAAGAGACCCCGCTCCGGGCCACTTTGAGCAGCAGCAACCGCAGCCGGAGCACCCCACCCGTCCACAGAGCCCAGAGGAGGGCAGCGAGGGGTGATGGGAGAACCACCAGGCAGGAGACAGAACACCAGCCTGAGAGGAACGGGACCCTCCGGGTCATACCCACGTCTGGATCTAGAGACCCTCATCCTCTGGGACTGGGTCTGGGTCTCTCCCCCATCTCCTGTTTCTCCTCTTCCTCCTCCACCTGCACCCCTGCCAGACGTCAGCAACGCCATGCTCCCTCTCCCCCTTGCCCAGCTTCTTCCCCCACCACCTCCTCCTCAGGCAGGAGTATGAAGATGGCGAGGTGTCTGAGCTACAGCACCTCCAACATCTGCTTCAACTCCATCTTGGATGGACGCTTCAGGCAGCTGCAAGGTAAACCACTGTCCAGGCTGGTCTAGGGCTGGGGGTGGTGATGGTGTTGGTGGGATGGATGCTTCAGGCAGCTGCAAGGTAAACTACTGTCCAGGCTGGTCTGGGGCTGGGGGTGGTGATGGTGTTGGTGGGATGGATGCTTCAGGCAACTGCAAGGTAAACTTCTGTCCAGGCTGGTCTGGGGCTGGGGGTGGTGATGGTGTTGGTGTTGGTGTTGGTGGGATGGATGCTTCAGGCAGCTGCAAGGTAAACTACTGTCCAGGCTGATCTGAGGCTGGGGGTGGTGATGGTGTTGGTGGGATGGATGCTTCAGGCAGCTGCAAGGTAAACTACTGTCCAGGCTGGTCTGGGGCTGGGGGTGGTGATGGTGTTGGTGTTGGTGGGATGGATGCTTGATGCAGCTGCAAGGTAAACTACTGTCCAGGCTGGTCTATGGCTGGGGGTGGTGATGGTGTTGGTGTTGGTGGGATGGATGCTTCAGGCAGCTGCAAGGTAAACTACTGTCTAGGCTGATCTGAGGCTGGGGGTGGTGATGGTGTTGGTGGGATGGACGCTTCAGGCAGCTGCAAGGTAAACTACTGTCCAGGCTGATCTGAGGCTTGTGGTGGTGATGGTGTTGGTGCAGGTGGGATGGACGCTTCAGGCAGCAGAAAGGTAAACTACTGTCCAGGCTGGTCTGGGGCTGGGGGTGGTGATGGTGTTGGTGTTGGTGGGATGGATGCTTGATGCAGCTGCAAGGTAAACTACTGTCCAGGCTGGTCTAGGGCTGGGGGTGGTGATGGTGTTGGTGGGATGGATGCTTCAGGCAGCTGCAAGGTAAACTACTGTACAGGCTGATCTGAGGCTGGGGGTGGTGATGGTGTTGGTGTTGGTGGGATGGATGGATGCTTCAGGCAGCTGCAAGGTAAACTACTGTCCAAGCTGGTCTGGGTCTGGGGGTGGTGATGGTGTTGGTGTTGGGTCCACAGTCCACCCTCTCTCACTTAACTTTAGGGTTAGTCTTGCAGTGATGGTGGTGTGTCCAGTTCCTCCCCTCCCACCTCTCATCTCCAACAATACAGAGGTTAAAGAAGTGAACACAGTTTCCCAGGGTACCCTTCCCATCCCTCTCTCTGTGTTCGGGACAGATTTAGGTCAAGGAGGGGTTGATGGGGAGGTCTGGCTTGCGATGCGAGCGAGCGTGTGGGTGGTTTGATTGCTCCTGCTGTCGTGACGAAGTGCCGTGACATTCCACTGTGTAGTGGCAATTTAAAAAAAAATGTATTTGTATTTATTTATTTTCAGGAAGCAGAGGCTATGTTCCAACTGTTCACTGAGTTTGATCTGAATATTTCATGAAGCAAACTCCTAAAAAGGTTGTACTGTGTTTTCCTTTCCCCCTGCCATTCAAGCAGGCCGGTGCTGTAATCTTTTATTCGTGGAATTAGAGTGGGATTGATTATGTATTAACGCTATCTTATTACCTGTCTACCACCCTTACCACTCACCTTGTATTCACCAACTATTTTCACCTGACATTATCAAAATAGGATGTAACATAAACACTAGCTACAGTATTCATTTGGTTTCTTTTCTCCTGATGAGCCATGTGACTCTCCTAGGCTCTTCAGACACTCTATGTTCAGATAACTGTGTGGAACATCTATTAAATAATCCATCCCCTCCTTTCCTCCTCTCCTTCTAACTTCCATCTTTTCTCTCTGTTATTCGATTTTCTAAGAGAGCAGTTGTCCATCACTCTTGAATTTACATTAGCTTTTGCTAGCCAGCTCCCTGATGACAGGAACACATTAGTGAGGATGAGAGAGGAGGAGAGGAGGACATGAGGAGAGGAGGACATGAGGAGAGGAGGACATGAGGAGAGGAGGAAAGGAGGACATGAGGAAAGGAGGACATGAGGAGAGGAGGATATGAGGAAAGGAGGACATAAAGAGAGGAGGACATGAGGAGAGGAGGACAGGAGGAAAGGAGGACATGAGGAGAGGAGGACAGGAGGAAAAGAGGACATGAGGACAGGAGGAGAGGAGGCCATGAGGACAGGAGGCCATGAGGACAGGAGGAGAGGAGGACATGAGGAGAGGAGGACATGAGGACATGAGGAAAGGAGGATATGAGGACAGGAGGATATGCGGATATGACGACAATAGGACATGAGGATATGAGGACAGGAGGACAGGAGGAGAGGAGGACATGAGGTCAGGAGGACAATAGGACATGAGGACAGGAGGACAGGAGGACATGAGGACAGGAGGAGAGGAGGACAGGAGTAATAAGAAAGGAAGCCAGCCTCTGCTGTCCAATGATTCAGTGGATTCTAAAACCCATGATGTAATCAGGCACTGTCTGCTGTCTCTCTCTCAATTCAATTTAAATGTATCTCTCTCTCTCTCTCGCTCTCGCTCTCTCTCTCTCCTCTCTCTGTTTCTGTTTATCTCTTTATCATCTCTACTGCTTCATATTAATTTAAGATTTGTTAACCTATGTCTTTGTTCTTCCATCATTCATTTTGTCAGTATTATGTCTTTCTGTGTTATCTCTGTGTTATTCTGTGTTATCTCAGTGTTATTTTGTGTTATCTTTGTGTTCTCTGTGTTATCTATGTGTTATCTCCATGTTATCTCCATGATATATATGTGTTATTCTGTGTTATCTCTGTGTTATCTCTGTGTTATTCTATGTTATTCCTGTGTTATCGCTGTGTTATTCTGTGCTCTGCCAACAGTATGCCATTCTGTCTTTGTTCTGTGTCTTTGGGTGTCTGTTACAGTACCAATGTATCATAAATTGTACCTTTCTGCAATGCATTGCTTATTTACCTCTACTTTGTCTCTGTCCTCTCACCCTGCTCCCATGCCAAACTCCTGCAGCAAGCTCCTGTGTAGAGTTGAAATAATGTCATTCTAAAAAGTTTCCCCCACTGCCTGGGTAGGTGTTGCTTAGCTGTGCTGGGTGCATCTGCTGCCCTGGTGTGTCTCTGTCAGTCTGTCCTCTCATCAACCATGCTCCGCACCAGACCCAGACTCCTGCCGCACTCTTCCCATGATCTAAACTGGTCAGGTTGTCAGGTTGTATTTTGGTTATATTTGGTTGTATACAGGTTGTACATGTATTTGGGGTAAACAGAGGGGGAGACAGCAGGAAGGGTGGACGACGTGGGAATGTTCAATCTCCCACAACCAATCTCTGGTGGGGAGTAGTATATATGTGACTAGCCAGGAATAGCCACGGTTAGCCAGGGTTAGCCAGGGTTAGCCAGTGTCGTGTTAAGTGTTAAGTGATATGACATGCTATTCTAGAAAATCCTTTCTCCGTAATTAATATTACCTGATTGAGCTAATCATGTAAATGTAATTAACTGGAGAGTCGGGGCACCACAAAATAATATTTATAGAGCTGTTATCTTCCGAATAAACTCTTAAAGACCTAGTAATATTTTACATCAATAGCAGTCAATATTAACCATCACCTTAATTCAGTCTCATCTGAAAGTTGTAAATTCTTGGTTATCTTCACGAACCCTGGCTAACAAGTTGAATCAGCAATTTTTTTTTTATTTTACCTTTATTTAACTAGGCAAGTCAGTTAAGAACAAATTCTTATTTTCAATGACGGCCTAGGAACAGTGGGTTAACTGCCTGTTCAGGGGCAGAACGACAGATTTGTACCTTGTCAGCTCGGGGGTTTGAACTTGCAACCTTCCGGTTACTAGTCCAACGCTCTAACCACTAGGCTACCCTGCCGCCCCGCAATACAAAGTTGGGTTTATTTATTTACTAAATACCTAACTAATCACACAGAATTACATATACAAAGAATAAATCATACCTTGATTACAAATTACGTCATAAAGGAAAACGTCCCTAGCGGACGGAACAAATATGACAGCTTGTTACACGAAGGAAAAGGGCTGGGTTTGAGTGAAAGAGCGGGAAGACTGAGGGACACAGGGCGAAGCTGTGCTATCGTAAATACAGTATCTGATGCATTCTAAATTACCGGCCATTTGGAAAAGGAAAATGCAATAAATATTTACTCTGAGCTGTGCTTCGATAGGTTGGTGGTAGATGGAAGGCCGTGTTGCCAAACCAAGTCCTTTGTCCTTTGAAGAATGTCTCTGGTTGTCAATTGGATATGTTGTAGTAACGTCGTTGTGTGGTAGACGGGATACTCTGTCTGTTCTTTCCTAGCCCACGTTTGCAGCTGCTGTGGCTAACTCAACGGCTAGGAGGTATCACTTCTGTAGTGAATAAGAGTTCAAAGTTCATACCATTCGCAGCCAAAGCTCACGCTGAGGTTGGCTTAGTTCTGTAGTTGACATGTTAGTCCTTTTAACGCAGAGGCTGCAGACTTCACGGAACAGATAGTTACATTTTCGTCAAGGCTTTATATAGTGGAGCGAGAAGGGTGTGTTTGAAAAGTTTTATAACCCATGTCCCTTCACAGGGGCGGGCCACTGATTGAGCAGAGCCCTAACCTTATGAAAACCCAAATCTCTCATTTAGAAGCTAAAATTACATTTAATCTCTTCACCAATAATTTTATATTCAAACATTTAAATTGAACAACAATTCCATGTGACTCCGATAACTACAATGTGCAGACTTTCCACTGTAGAGTTTATGTAATCTTATCATTGATGAGAAGGTCTCAGATGACAACCGAACTGACATCATATTCATTAAGTACCACCGCATATGTTCCATTGGTCGGATTACCAGAATATAGTTAATTTCCCCCCACCTTCTGTTGTTCCCAGAATCTCTATGTTAACCAAGGGGTTTTCAAATTTCACTTCAGTAGGGTAGAGAGAGGAAAAAGGGGGGAAGAGGTATTTATGACATAAATGTCATAAACCTACCCCCAGGCCAATGTCATGACACCAGGATTAGCCACGGTTAGCCACGGTACCCACGGTTATATAATGTTTTGTTAATGTCTCTGTCCTGACTTCTGTAGATCCTTTGTTGTGTTGTGCCTTCTGTCTGTTAGATGTCATGTTGTGTTTGGTTGTATTTGGGTTGAGTTGTGCCCTCTGTCTGTTAGATGTTGTGTTGAGTTAAGCTGAGTTGAGCTGGGTTGTAGTTGTAATGGGTTGTAGTTGGGTTGGGTTGAGTTGTGCCCTCTGTCTGTTAGATGTCATGTTGGGTTGTATTGGGTTGAGTTTTGCCCTCTGTCTGTTAGACAATGTTAGACAACATTGTTGTGTTGGGTTGTATTGGGTTGGGTTGGGTTGGGTTGTGCCCTCTGTCGGTTAGATGTCATGTTGTATTGGGTTGGGTTGGGTTGAGTTGTGCCCTCTGTCTGTTAGATGTCATGTTGTGTTGAGTTAAGCTGAGTTGAGCTGGGTTGTAGTTGTAATGGGTTGTAGTTGTGTTGTGCTGTAGTTGTGTTGGGTTATAGTTGTGTTGGGTTATAGTTGGGTTGTAGTTGTGTTGGGTTGTAGTTGTGCTGTAGTTGTGTTGGGTTGTAGTTGTAATGGGTTGTAGTTGTGTTGGGTTGCAGTTGTGTTGGGTTGTAGTTGTAATGGGTTGTAGTTGTGTTGGGTTGTAGTTGTGTTGGGTTGTATTGGGTTGGGTTGGGTTGGGTTGTATTGTGTTGAGTTGTGTCCTCTGTCTGTTAGATGGCATGTTGTGTTGAGTTGTGTTGTGTTGGGTTGTAGTTGTGTTGGGTTGTGCTCTCTGTGTGTTTTTGTGTTGTAGTTGTGTTGGGTTGTAGTTGTGTTGGGTTGTGCTTTCTGTGTGTTGTGTTGTAGTTGTGTTGGGTTGTGCTTTCTGTGTGTTGTAGTTGTGTTGGGTTTTGCTTTCTGTGTCTTGTTTTGCTATATTCTCTGTTGTTGTGTTGTATTTTCTGTGTGTTGTTTTGCTATATTCTCTGTGTGTTGTTGTGTTGTATTTTCTGTGTTGTTTTGCTGTATTCTCTGTGTGTTGTTTTGTTGTATTCTCTGTGTGTTGTTTTGCTATATTCTCTGTGTGTTGTTGTGTTGTATTTTCTGTGTGTTGTTTTGCTATATTCTCTGTGTGTTGTTTTGTTGTATCTTCTGTGTGTTGTTTTGCTATATTCTCTGTGTGTTGTTTTGCTATATTCTCTGTGTGTTGTTGTGTTGTATTTTCTGTGTTGTTTTGCTGTATTCTCTGTGTGTTGTTTTGTTGTATTCTCTGTGTGTTGTTTTGCTATATTCTCCGTGTGTTTTGTATTCTCTCTGTGTTGTTGTGTTGTATTTTCTGTGTGTTGTTTTGCTATATTCTCTGTGTGTTGTTTTGCTATATTCTCTGTGTGTTGTTTTGTTGTATTCTCTGTGTGTTGTTGTGTGGTATTCTCTGTGTTTTGTTGTGTTATTCTCTGTGTGTTGTTTTGTTGTATTCTCTGTGTGTTGTATTCTCTGTGTGTTGTTGTGTTATATTCTCTGTGTGTTGTGTTGTATTCTCTGTGTGTTGTATTCTCTGTGTGTTGTTGTGTTGTATTCTCTGTGTTAAGGTCTTGTGTTTAGCCACGGTGCAGAGGCTGCTATAGTCTCTGGTGACAGACTATTAACTGTTACATAAGTGCACACGGTAGATTTGGTTCTGGCTGCCAAAACTATACCTGTAGGTTACACAACCAGTCCTGCCTGCCCCCAAGGTCCATGCCACTATGACGCAGGCTAGAAGCCTGGGCAGCTGGTGCTCAGTGGGACTGCCAGACAGGGCTGTGGGAAAACCGCCTGGCTCTGGCTCTCTCTGGCTCTCTGGCTCTCTCTGAAACTCTGGCTCTCTCTGGCTCTCTCTGGCTCACTCTGGCTCTCTGGCTCTCTCTGGCTCACTCTGGCTCTCTGGCTCTCTCTGGCTCTCTGGCTCTTTCTGGCTCTCTCTGGCTCTCTCTGGCTCTCTGGCTCTCTCTGGCTCTCTCTGGCTCTCTGGTTCTCTGGCTCTCTCTAGCTCTCTCTGGCTCTCTGGCTCTCTCTGACTTTCTCTGGCTCTCTCCGACTCTCTCATACAATATGTTGCAAATTTTCATAGGAGAACCCTTTGAAGAACCCTTTTCCAGGACACCTACACCACCTGATGTCACAGGAAGGCCATAAAGATCATCAAGGACAACAACCTCTCTGGCTCTTTCTGGCTCTCTCTGACTTTCTTTGGCACTCTGGCTCTCTCTGACTCTCTGGCTGAGTAAAGAGAAAATCTATCAGCATATAATTTAAGTCATGTGGCTTGTGGTTGTGGCTTGTGGCTCACTGGAGTCAGAGAGTGGACGGACGGACAGGTCTGGAGACCAGGGAGGAATAGCAGCATGTCAAACACGTCAGCCTTGTTGTTGTACTGAGACAGCCTTGGTCTGGCTGGGAGGACGATGCCAGCCTGGAGAGTGTGTACACTCAAACACACCAGAGTATTATTCAGCCTTGTTGTTGTACTGAGACAGCCTTGGTCTGGCTGGGAGAACGATGCCAGCCTGGAGAGTGTGTACACTCAAACACACCAGAGTATTATTCAGCCTTGTTGTTGTACTGAGACAGCCTTGGTCTGGCTGGGAGGACGATGCCAGCCTGGAGAGTGTGTACACTCAAACACACCAGAGTATTATTCAGCCTTGTTGTTGTACTGAGACAGCCTTGGTCTGGCTGGGAGGACGATGCCACATATCCCTAAGGATCCCTACGGGTCAAAATTAGTGCACTACGTAGGGAATAGGGTGTCATAGGGCTCTGGTCTGAAGTAGTGCACTATGTAGGGAATAGGGTGCTATTTGGGACGCAGGTGGTGCCTTTGTTTTGCATGTTTTAACTGTCATTACTTTTTAAATGATTTTGGGGAGGTTCCACATGGATGTTGTGCAGTAGGCAGTGTAGCTCTTTGTTATTTACCAGTGAGGAGACAGAATGGGACATGACTCATTTAACGATACTGCCTAGTCTCTTATGGAGTACAGGACTGTATAACATGGCCATAGATGACAGATGTGTTACATTTTCACAATGCATAAAATAGATAAGAGAGCAATGATACAGGCTACCCCTTTTTATGTCATTCACCTTGCCCTCTCCTTTAGTTGCATGTTCTCCTTCTTCCTCCCTTCTTCTCCGGGTTATCTCTCTCTCTCTCTGTCTCTCTGTCTCTATATCTCTATTTCTGTCTCTATCTCTATCTCTGTCTCTATCTCTCTATCTCTCTCTCTCTCTCTCTCTCTCTCTCTCTGTCTATCTCTGTCTCTCTGTTTCTGTCTCTGTCTATCTCTGTGTCTCTCTCTCTATCTCTCTCTCTCTCTCTCTCTGTCTCTCTCTCTCTGTCTATCTCTGTCTCTCTGTCTCTGTCTCTGTCTCTGTCTATCTCTGTCTCTCTCTCTATCTCTCTCTCTCTGTCTCGCTCTATCTTTCTCTCTCTCTCTCTCTCTCTCTCTGTCTCTCTCCTCTCTCTCTCTCTCTCTCTCTCTCTGTCTCTCTCCTCTCTCTCTCTCTCTCTGTCTCTCTCCTCTCTCTCTCTCTGTCTATCTCCGTGTCTCTGTCTCTCTCTCTATCTCTCTCTCTCTCTCTCTCTCTGTCTCTCTCCTCTCTGTCTCTGTCTATCTCTGTGTCTCTCTCTCTATCTCTCTCTCTGTCTCGCTCTATCTTTCTCTCTCTCTCTCTCTCTCTCTCTGTCTCTCTCCTCTCCTCTCTCTCTCTCTCTCTCCTCTCTTTCTCTCTCTCTCTCTCTGTCTCTCTCTGTCTCTCTCTCTCTCTGTCAATTCAATTCAATTCAATTCAAGGGCTTTATTGGCATGGGAAACATGTGTTAACATTGCCAAAGCAAGTGAGGTAGATAATATATAAAGTGAATATATAAAGTGAAATAAACAATAAAAATTAACAGTAAACATTACACATACAGAATGACAAATGACAAATGTCATATTATATATATTCAGTGTTTTAACAATGTACAAATGGTTAAGGTATACAAGGAAAAATATATTAGCATAAATATAGGTTGTATTTACAATGGTGTTTGTTCTTCACTGGTTGCCCTTTTCTCGTGGCAACAGGTCTCACATCTTGCTGCTGTGATGGCACACTGTGTCTGCCTACGGCGGCCTTTCTCAATAGCAAGGCTATGCTCACTGAGTCTGTACATAGTCAAAGCTTTCCTTAATTTTGTGTCAGTCACAGTGGTCAGGTATTCTGCCGCTGTGTACTCTCTGTGTAGGGCCAAATAGCATTCTAGTTTGCTCTGTTTTTTTGTAAATTCTTTCCAATGTGTCAAGTAATTATCTTTTTGTTTTCTCATGATTTGGTTGGGTCTAATTGTGCTGATGTCCTGGGGCTCTGTAGGGTGTGTTTGTGTTTGTGAACAGAGCCCCAGGGTCAGCTTGCTTAGGGGACTCTTCTCCAGGTTTATCTCTCTGTAGGTGATGGCTTTGTTATGGAAGGTTTGGGAATCGCTTCCTTTTAGGTGGTTATAGAATTTAACGGCTCTTTTCTGGATTTTGATAATTAGTGGGTATCGGCCTAATTCTGCTCTGCATGCATTATTTGGTGTTCTACGTTATACACGGAGGATATTTTTGCAGAATTCTGCGTGCAGAGTCTCAATTTGGTGTTTGTCCCATTTTGTGAAGTCTTGGTTGGTGAGCGGACCCCAGACCTCACAACCATAGAGGGCAATGGGCTCTATGACTGATTCAAGTATTTTTTAGCCAAATCCTAATTGGTATGTTGAAATTTATGTTCCTTTTGATGGCATAGAATGCCCTTCTTGCCTTGTCTCTCAGATCGTTCACAGCTTTGTGGAAGTTACCTGTGGTGCTGATGTTTAGGCCAAGGTATGTATAGTTTTTTGTGTGCTCTAGGGCAACAGTGTCTATATGGAATTTGTATTTGTGGTCCTGGTGACTGGACCTTTTTTGGAACACCATTATTTTGGTCTTACTGAGATTTACTGTCAGGGCCCAGGTCTGACAGAATCTGTGCATAAGGTCTAGGTGCTGCTGTAGGCCCTCCTTGGTTGGTGACAGAAGCACCAGATCATCAGCAAATAGCAGACATTTGACTTCGGATTCTAGTAGGGTGAGGCCGGGTGCTGCAGACTTTTCTAGTGCCCGCGCCAATTCGTTAATATATATGTTGAAGAGGGTGGGGCTTAAGCTGCATCCCTGTCTCACCCCACGACCCTGTGTGAAGAAATGTGTGTTTTTTGCCAATTTTAACCGCACACTTGTTGTTTGTGTACATGGATTTTATAATGTCGTATGTTTTACCCCCAACACCACTTTCCATCAATTTGTATGGCAGACCCTCATGCCAAATTGAGTCGAAGGCTTTTTTGAAATCAACAAAGCATGAGAAGACTTTGCCTTTGTTTTGGTTTGTTTGGTTGTCAATTAGGGTGTGCAGGGTGAATACATGGTCTGTTGTACGGTAATTTGGTAAAAAGCCAATTTGACATTTGCTCAGTACATATTTTTTCATTGAGGAAATGTACGAGTCTGCTGTTAATGATAATGCAGAGGATTTTCCCAAGGTTTCTGTTGACGCATATTCCACGGTAGTTATTGGGGTCAAATTTGTCTCCACTTTTGTGGATTGGGGTGATCAGTCCTTGGTTCCAAATATTGGGGAAGATGCCAGAGCTTAGGATGATGTTAAAGAATTTTAGTATAGCCAATTGGAATTTGTTGTCTGTATGTTTGATCATTTCATTGAGGATACCATCAACACCACAGGCCTTTTTGAGTTGGAGGGTTTTTATTTTGTCCTGTAACTCATTCAATGTAATTGGAGAATCCAGTGGGTTCTGGTAGTCTTTAATAGTTGATTCTAAGATCTGTATTTGATCATGTATATGTTTTTGCTCTCTCTCTCTCTCTCTCTCTCTCTCTCTCTCTCTCTCTCTCTCTCTCTCTCTCTCTCTCTCTCTCTCTCTCTCTCTCTCTCTCTCTCTCTCTCTCTCTCTCTCTCTCTCTCTCTCTCTCTCTCTCTCTCTCTCTCTATCTCTCTCTCTCTCTCTCTCTCTGTCTCTCTCTCTCTCCTGTCTCTCTCTCTCTCGTCTCTCTCTCTCTCTCCTGTCTCTCTCTGTCTCTCTCTCTCTGTGTCTCTCTCTCTCTCTCTGTGTCTCTCTCTCTCTGTGTCTCTCTCTCTCTCTCTCTCCTGTCTCTCTCCTGTCTCTCTCTCTCTAGCTCTCTCTCTCTCTCTCTCTCTCTCTCTAGCTCTCTCTCTCCCTCTCCCTGTTCTCCACAGCCTGAGGGCCTGAATCATTTATAGAACAAGCCATTAAGGATGCAGTATTTTGCACTGTTATATTTGGGACCAGGGATAAACATGGTACAAGCATTAGGGGAAGGAACACATGCAGGCAAGCAGGCCACACGCACACGCACACACACACGCACGCACACATGCACACACACACAAGCACTCACGCACAAACCCATACACACACACACACACACATTTACACATTTGCACTTTACTGAGTCATATACAGCACAATGAAATTACTGTAAGCACATGGATATTGGTTGTTGAGTAGGAGGCACATCTGTCAGTGACTTCGTCCCAAATGGCACCCTATTCCCTGTGTAGTGCACTTCTTTAGACCAGAGCCCTAATGTGCCATTTGGGACGTAGGCAGTGTTGGAGGCTTTAATGTGTGACTGTGAGCTCCTGCTGCTAACCAGTAGGGAGACATAATGCCATCAGGTGGGTAGTAGTCAGCCCAGGCTGGTCTCATAGATTAGACGTAATATAGTAAACGAAAATCCAGGACACTCAAATTACGATGATATGTTACGTTTGGCATGGTTACATACAGTACATAAGACAGAAGGTTACTTAATTAAGGCAAAAATGAAAGGAGGGTGGTTGGTCGGGTGGATGGGTGGGCGTACGCTCTTAGAAAAAAGGGTTCCAAAAGGGTTCTTTGGCCATCCCCATAGGAGAACCCTTTCTGGTTCCAGGTAGAACCTTTTCGGGTTCCATGTAGAACCCTCTGTGGAACCAAAAGGGTTCTTCAAAGGGTTCTCCTATGAAAATTGTATGACATATTGTATGAGTTGCAATTCGTAACATATTATACGAAATTGATGATGGGCTACCACAAATTAAAACATACAATACCAAACGTAACATATCATACTAATTTCAGTGTCCTGGATTTGTCTACCCATGAATCCAGGTTGGTAATACATAAGTCACAGTGCTGCTGACATTCTTACGCTCAGACTAGGATCATACTTTAAAGACTACTTACAAAGGCCTTGTGGATTCTCATGTCTATTCTCAAGCTTCAAAAATGAATTGCACACTCATGCACACACACACACACACTTTCATACATCATACACTCCACAGTGTTCTGCCTAGTGGTGCTTGTTTGAATGATTCCCAAATAAGTAAAGCAGTAACTAATAGGTTATTGCTGTGTTATTACTGTGTAATCTGGTGATATCTGAGCTAGTTCCCTGTATTCTCCTCCTCTAGATGAGCGTGAGGCGGTCCAGAAGAAGACCTTCACTAAGTGGGTCAACTCCATCCTGTCCCGGGTCAGCTGTCGTATCTCTGACCTGTACCTGGACCTCAGGGATGGACGCATGCTCATCAAACTACTGGAGCTCCTCTCTGGAGAGAAACTGGTACGTGGGTATATGTGTGTAGTGTGTGTGTGTAGTGTGTGTGTGTGTGTGTGTGTGTGTGTGTGTGTGTGTGTGTGTGTGTGTGTGTGTGTGTGTGTGTGTGTGTGTGTGTGTGAGTGTGTGAGTCTTTGTGTGTGTGTGTGAGTCTTTGTGTGTGTATGTGTGTGTGTGTGTGTGTGTGTGTGTGTGTGTGTATATGTGTGTGTGTGTGTGTGTGTGTGTGTGTGTGTGTGTGTGTGTGTGTGTGTGTGTGTGTGTGTGTGAGTCTTTGTGTGTGTGTGTGAGTCTTTGTGTGTGTATGTGTGTGTGTGTGTGTGTGTGTGTGTGTGTGTGTGTGTGTGTGTGTGTGTGTGTGTGTGTGTGTGTGTGTGTGTGTGTGCGCGTGGGTGTGAACAGTGTGTATGTCAAAATCAAATCAAATCAAATGTATTTGTCACATGTTTAGCAGATGTTAATGTGAGTGTAGCGAAATGCTTGTGCTTCTAGTTCCGACAATGCAGTAATAACCAACGAGTAATCTAACCTAACAATTCCAAAACTACTACCTTATACACACAAGTGTAAAGGGATAAAGAATATGTACATAAAGATATATGAATGAGTGATGGTACAGAGCGGCATGGGCAAGATGCAGTAGATGGTATCGAGTGCAGTATATGCATATACATATGAGATGAGTAATGTAGGGTATGTAAACATTATATTAAGTAGCATTGTTTAAAGTGGCTAGTGATATATTTTACATCAATTTCCATTATTAAAGTGGTTTGGGTTTGAGTCAGTGTGTTGGCAGCAGCCACTCAATGTTAGTGGTGGCTGTTTAACAGTCTGATGGCCTTGAGATAGAAGCTGTTTTTCAGTCTCTCTGTCCCAGTTTTGATGCACCTGTACTGACCTCGCCTTCTGGATGATAGCGGGGTGAACAGGCAGTGGCTCGGGTGGTTGTTGTCCTTGATGATCTTTATGGCCTTCCTGTAACATCGGGTGGTGTAGGTGTCCTGGAGGGCAGGTAGTTTGCCCCCGGTGATGCGTTGTGCAGACCTCACTACCCTCTGGAGAGCCTTACGGTTGTGGGTGGAGCAGTTGCCGTACCAGGCGGTGATACAGCCCGCCAGGATGCTCTCGATTGTGCATCTGTAGAAGTTTGTGAGTGCTTTTGGTGACAAGCCAAATTTCTTCAGCTTGTCACCAAAAGCACTCACACGTGTGTGTATATTTTTATGTATTTGTGTGTGTGTGTGTGTGTGTGTGTGTGTGTGTGTGTTGTATGCGTTTGAACAGTGTGTATTTATGATGTGTGTGTGCGTGTGTGTGCGTGTGTGTGCGTGTGTGTGTGTGTGCGTGTGTGTGAACAGTGTGTATTTATGATGTGTGTGTGTGTGTGTGTGTGTGTGTGTGTGTGAACAGTGTGCATTTATGATGTATTGTATGTGTGTTCTGTAGCTTTTCTTTGTCCATGTTATGACAATGGTCTGATGATCCAGATCAGTGTGGAAGTACTCCAGTCACATTTATCAAGTATTCAGACCCCTTGACTTATTCCACATTTTGTTACATTACAGCCTTATTCTAACATCGATTCAATAGTTTTTTTCCCTCATCAATCTACACACAATAGCCCATAATGACAAAGTAAAAACTGGTTTTTAGAAATGGAACGGAAATATTACATTTACGTAAGTATTCAGACTCTTTACTAAGTACTTTGTTGAAGCACCTTTGGCAGCGATTACAGCCTCAAGTCTTCTTGGGTGTGACGCTACAAGCTTGGCACACCTGTATTTGGGGAGTTTCTCCTTTCATGCTCTGTCAGGTTAGATGGGGAGTTTTGCTGCACAGGTATATTTAGGTCTCTCCAGAGATGTTCGATCAGGGTTAAGTCCGGGTTCTGGCTGGGCCATTCAGAGACTTGTCCCGAAGCCACTCCTGCGTTGTCTTGAATGTGTGCTGAGGGTCGTTGTCCTGTTTGAAGGTGAACATTCACCCAGTCTGAGGTCCTGAGAGCTTTGGAGCAGGTTTTTATCAAGGATCTCTCTGTACATTGCACCTTTCATATTTGCCTCTATCCTGACTAGTCTCTCAGTCCTTGCTGCTGAAAAACATCCTCACAGCATGATTCTGCCACCACCATGCTTCACCGTAGGGATGGTGCCAGTTTTCCTCCAGACGTGACACTTGACATTCAGGCCAAAGAGTTCAATCTTGGTTTCATCAGATCAGAGAATCTTGTTTCTCATGGTCTGAGAGTCTTGTGCCTTTTACTGAGGAGTGGCTTCCATCTGGCTTGATTGGTAGAGTGCTGCAGAGATGGTTGTCCTTCTGGAAGGTTATCCAATCCCAACAGAGGAACTCTAGAGCTCTGTTAGAGTGACAATCAGGTTCTTGGTCACCTCCCTGACCAAGGCCTTTCTCCCCTGATTGCTCAGATTTGGCCAGGCAGCCAGCTCTAGGAAGAGTCTTGGTGTTTCCAAACTTCTTCCATTTCAGAATGATGGAGGCCACTGTGTTCTTGGGGACCTTCAATGCTGCAGACATGTTTTGGTACCCTTCCCCTTGCCTTTGACACAATCTTGTCTCGGAGCTCTACGGACAATGTCTTTGACCTCATGGCTTGGTTTTTGCTCTGACATGCACTGCCAACTGTGGGACCTTAGACAGGTGTGTGCCGATCCAAATCATATCCAATCAATTGAAATGACCACAGGTGGACTCCAATCATGTTGTTGAAACATCTCTCAAGGATGATCAATGGAAACAGGATTTACCTGAGCTCAATTTCAAGTCTCCATACTTGTGTAAATAAGGTGTTTCTGTTTTTAATATTTTATTAATTTGCAAAAATGTCTAAAAACCTGTTTTTGCTTTTTCATTATTGGGTATTGTGTGTAGATTGCTAAGGATTCTTTTATTTAATCCATTTTAGAATAAGTCTATAACGTAACAAAATGTGGAAAAAGTCAAGGGGTCTGAATACTTTCCAAAGGCACTGTAAATAGCCACACACTACTATTATCTCCCTCTCTCCCTCCTTCCAGCCCAAGCCCACTAAGGGCCGTATGCGGATCCACTGTCTGGAGAACGTGGACAAGGCCCTGCAGTTCCTCAAGGAGCAGAGGGTCCACCTGGAGAATATGGGATCACACGACATCGTCGACGGCAACCACCGCCTCATCCTGGGACTCATCTGGACCATAATTCTCAGATTCCAGGTGAGTTAGGATTCTTCTTCTTCTAACTAACCACTTAAACAACACAGGTTACAAAATTACCTCAATTTAAACCACCTGGTGCATGCCTGGTCCCAGATCTGTTTGTGCTTTATAGCCAACTTCTATGTCCCAAACTGATCTGGGATCACCAGCTTAGGTGATCTAATCACTAAAGACAACACTGGTTGAACAATGAACTAGAATTCAACATAAATCCCCTCTACCTGGAGCTGTATACAGTCTGGTTTCAGCCAACAGCCATCATTATCTGGTGTTAAAACTAAAACATCCCAAACAAAACACCATGTCTGTTTGATTCTTTTATCTGGGCTGATACAGTGTTTATTTTTAATTTGACATTGTACTGTTATTTTTAGCTTTGCTAGTTCAAACAATATGGCCTAGTTGCTGCATTATTCACTCCATCAAGGAGGAGAGGAGAAAATAGGGAAGAGTTGACTAGCTAGCCTCTGTCTGCATCCCTACGTAGTGTCAGAACAAACAGAGGAGAAGAGAAGCAAAGTGGTGCTAAATTTAGCCTCTGAGGAGCCGTACGTCTCACAGATAGAATCCCTGTTTTAATTACTGACAGTGTGTTGGTAGTTGGTGGGAAGATGGTAACCTTGATCATTTACAGATTTAACATGCCCCGCTCTATCAATTTAACCAAGGTTTCAATTAGATACTAGATCTAGTATTAGCCTCTTTTAAAAAAAAAACTTGTTTTAACTTGTTTTACCCTCATTACTAATAAAATATACTCTTCATATTTCAGCCTAAAATAAGAAATAGACAGTTTATGTCTAAACATTCTCCCATTCTAAAATATACAGTATGTACACTATACACTGCATGTTGTCACGGTTGTGTGGAGAGACGGACCAAGGTGCAGTGTGATTAAAGTTCCACATCTTTATTTACCCGAAACTTCCAAACAAAAAGAAACAAACAACGAACCGTGACATCGGAGGTGCCATATGCACTAACTCAAAACAATATCTCACAAAACACAGGTGGGAAAAAGGCTACCTAAATATGATCCCCAATTAGAGGCAACGATTACCAGATGCCTTTAATTGGGAACCATACCAAGCACACCAACATAGAAATAAATATACTAGATCACCCCCTAGTCACGCCCTGACCTACTACACCATAGAGAACCAAGGGCTCTCTGTGGTCAGGGCGTGACACATGTCAAATACGCCGAACACAACAGGTGTTCGTTCACCTTACCGTGAAATACTTACTTACAAGCCCTTAACCAACAATGCAGATTTCTTTTTTAAGTAAGTAACAAAATCTTTTTTTAGGGCCTTCCTCTGACACCGCCTGTTATAGAGGTCCTGGATGGCAGAACGCTTGGCCCCAGTGATATGCTTGTCCCTATGCACTACCCTCTGTAGCACCTTGCGGTCGTATGCCGAGAAGTTGCCATACCAAGTGGTGATGGTGCAGCTGTAGAACTTTTTGAGGATCTGAGGACCCATGTCAAATCTTCAGTGTCCTGAGGGGGACTACTGGAGAAGGAGGACCAAGCACGCCCCCATTCTCATCGACGGGGCTGTAGTGGAGCAGGTTGAGAGCTTCAAGTTCCTTGGTGTCCACATCACAAACAAACTAACACGGTCCAAGCACACCAAGATAGTCGTGAAGACGGCACGACAAAACCTATCTCAGGAGACTGAAAAGATTTGACATGGTCCTCAGTTCCTCAAAAGGTTCTACAGCTACAGCATCGAGATCATCCTGACTGGTTGCACCACTGCCTGGTATGGCAACTGCTCAGCCTCCGACTGCAAGGTAATACAGAGGGTAGTGCGAACGGCCCAGTACATCACTGGGGCCAAGCTTCCTGCCATCCAGGACCTCTTTACTAGGCGGTGTCAGAGGAAGGCCCTAAAAATTGTCAAAGACTCCAGCCACCCTAGTCATAGACTGTTCTCTCTGCTACCGCATGGCAAGTGGTACCAGGGCGCCAAGTCTAGGTCCAAGAGGCTTCTCAACAGCTTCTACCCCCAAGCCACAAGCCACAAGACTCCTGAACATCTAATCAAATGGCTATTTGCATTGCCCCCCCCCCCCCTTTTACACCGCTGCTACTATCTGTTATTATCTATGTATAGTCACTTTAACAACTCTACCTACATGTACATATTACCTCAATTACCTCGACTAACCGGTGCCCCCGCACATTGACTCTGTACCGGTACCCCCTGTATATAGCCTCCACATTGACTCTGTACCGGTACCCCCTGTATATAGCCTCCACATTGACTCTGTACCGGTACCCCCTGTATAAAGCCTCCACATTGACTCTGTACCGGTACCCCCTGTATATAGCCTCCACATTGACTCTGTACCGGTACCCCCTGTATAAAGCCTCCACATTGACTCTGTACCGGTACCCCCTGTATATAGCCTCCACATTGACTCTGTACCGGTACCCCCTGTATATAGTCTCCACATTGACTCTGTACCGGTACCCCCTGTATATAGCCTCCACATTGACTCTGTACCGGTACCCCCTGTATATAGCCTCCACGTTGACTCTGTACCGGTACCCCCTGTATATAGCCTCCACATTGACTCTGTACCGGTACCCCCTGTATATAGCCTCCACATTGACTCTGTACCGGTACCCCCTGTATATAGCCTCCACATTGACTCTGTACCGGTACCCCCTGTATATAGCCTCCACATTGACTCTGTACCGGTACCCCCTGTATATAGCCTCCACATTGACTCTGTACCGGTACCCCCTGTATATAGCCTCCACATTGACTCTGTACCGGTACCCCCTGTATATAGCCTCCACATTGACTCTGTACCGGTACCCCCTGTATATAGCCTCCACATTGACTCTGTACCGGTACCCCCTCTATATAGCCTCCACATTGACTCTGTACCGGTACCCCCTGTATATAGCCTCCACATTGACTCTGTACCGGTACCCCCTGTATATAGCCTCCACATTGATTATGTACCGGTACCCCCTGTATATAGTCTCCACATTGACTCTGTACCGGTACCCCCTGTATATAGCCTCCACATTGACTCTGTACCGGTACCCCCTGTATATAGCCTCCACATTGACTCTGTACCGGTACCCCCTGTATATAGCCTCTACATTGACTCTGTACCGGTACCCCCTGTATATAGCCTCCACATTGACTCTGTACCGGTACCCCCTGTATAGAGCCTCCACATTGACTCTGTACCGGTACCCCCTGTATATAGCCTCCACATTGACTCTGTACCGGTACCCCCTGTATATAGCCTCCACATTGACTCTGTACCGGTACCCCCTGTATATAGTCTCCACATTGACTCTGTACCGGTACCCCCTGTATATAGCCTCCACATTGACTCTGTACCGGTACCCCCTGTATATAGCCTCCACATTGACTCTGTACCGGTACCCCCTGTATATAGTCTCCACATTGACTCTGTACCGGTACCCCCTGTATATAGCCTCCACATTGACTCTGTACCGGTACCCCCTCTATATAGCCTCCACGTTGACTCTGTACCGGTACCCCCTGTATATAGCCTCCACATTGACTCTGTACCGGTACCCCCTGTATATAGCCTCCACATTGACTCTGTACCGGTACCCCCTGTATATAGCCTCCACATTGACTCTGTACCAGTACCCCCTGTATATAGCCTCCACATTGACTCTGTACTGGTACCCCATGTGTAAAGCCTCCACATTGACTCTGTACCAGTACCCCCTGTATATAGCCTCCACATTGACTCTGTACCAGTACCACCTGTATATAGCCTCCACATTGACTCTGTACCGGTACCCCCTGTATATAGCCTCCACATTGACTCTGTACCGGTACCCCCTGTATATAGCCTCCACATTGACTCTGTACCAGTACCCCCTGTATATAGCCTCCACATTGATTATGTACCGGTACCCCCTGTATATAGCCTCCACATTGACTCTGTACCAGTACCCCCTGTATATAGCCTCCACATTGATTATGTACCGGTACCCCCTGTATATAGCCTCCACATTGACTCTGTACCAGTACCCCCTGTATATAGCCTCCACATTGATTATGTACCGGTACCCCCTGTATATAGCCTCCACATTGACTCTGTACCGGTACCCCCTGTATATAGCCTCCACATTGACTCTGTACCGGTACCCCCTGTATATAGCCTCCACATTGACTCTGTACCGGTACCCCCTGTATATAGCCTCCACATTGACTCTGTACCGGTACCCCCTGTATATAGCCTCCACATTGACTCTGTACCGGTACCCCCTGTATATAGCCTCCACATTGACTCTGTACTGGTACCCCCTGTATATAGCCTCCACATTGACGCTGTACCGGTACCCCCTGTATATAGCCTCCACATTGTTATTTTACTGCTGCTCTTTAAATATTTATTCATTTTATTTCTTATTCATATTTTTTTTAGGTCTTAATTTGATATCAAATGTTTTTCTATTTGTTGTTTATTTTGTCTAATATTGTATTTTTTTAAAGTTAATATTTGTATACATTTTTTTTAGCTGCCTTGTTGGTTTAGCGCATTTCACTTACAAGCCTGTGGTATTCGGCACATGTGACAAATACGATATTTGATTTGAGTTGAATAGGCGTTGTTGTGGCTCTTCACAACCGTCTTGGTGTCCGGCAACATGTAGGTTGTGTTATGTCTGTTTGGTCTCCACGTAAGAACTATCTAGTCTGCGACTTCCGGCGCCGACAGAGATGGCCGCCTCGCTTCGCGTTCCTAGGAAACTATGCAGTTTTTTGTTTTTTTACGTGTTATGTCTTACATTAGTACCCCAGGTCATCTTAGGTTTCATTACATACAGTCGAGAAGAACTACTGAATATAAGATCAGCGTCAACTCACCATCAGTACGACCAAGAATATGTTTTTCGCGACGCGGATCCTGTGTTCTGCCTTACAAACAGGACAACGGAGTGGATCCTATGCAGCGACCCAAAAAAACGACTCCGAAAGAGAGGGAAACGAGGCGGTCTTCTGGTCAGACTCCGGAGACGGGCACATCGTGCACCACTCCCTAGCATTCTTCTTGCCAATGTCCAGTCTCTTGACAACAAGGTTGATGAAATCCGAGCAAGGGTAGCATTCCAGAGGGACATCAGAGACTGTAACGTCCTTTGCTTCACTGAAACATGGCTCACTGGAGAGACTCTATCCGAAGCGGTGCAGCCAACGGGTTTCTCCACGCATCGCGCTGACAGAAACAAACATCTTTCTGGTAAGAAGAGGGGCGGAGGCGTATGCCTCATGGCCAATGTGACATGGTGTGATGAAAGAAACATACAGGAACTCAAATCCTTCTGTTCACCTGATTTAGAATTCCTCACAATCAAATGTAGACCGCATTATATACCAAGAGAATTCTCTTCGATTATAATCACAGCCGTATATATCCCCCCCCCAAGCAGACACATCGATGGCTCTGAACGAACTTTATTTAACTCTCTGCAAACTGGAAACGATTTATCCGGAGGCTGCATTCATTGTAGCTGGGGATTTTAACAAGGCTAATCTGAAAACAAGACTCCCTAAATTTTATCAGCATATCGATTGCGCAACCAGGGGTGGAAAGACCTTGGATCATTGTTACTCTAACTTCCGCTACGCATATAAGGCCCTGCCCCGCCCCCCTTTCGGAAAAGCTGACCACGACTCCATTTTGTTGATCCCTGCCTACAGACAGAAACTAAAACAAGAGGCTCCCACGCTGAGGTCTGTCCAACGCTGGTCCGACCAAGCTGACTCCACACTCCAAGACTGCTTCCATCACGTGGACTGGGAGATGTTTCGTATTGCGTCAGATAACAACATTGACGAATACGCTGATTCGGTGTGCGAGTTCATTAGAACGTGCGTTGAAGATTATCGTTCCCATAGCAACGATTAAAACATTCCCTAACCAGAAACCGTGGATTGATGGCAGCATTCGTGTGAAACTAAAAGCGCGAACCACTGCTTTTAATCAGGGCAAGGTGTCTGGTAACATGACCGAATACAAACAGTGCAGCTATTCCCTCCGCAAGGCTATCAAAACAAGCTAAGCGCCAGTACAGAGACAAAGTAGAATCTCAATTCAACGGCTCAGACACAAGAGACATGTGGCAGGGTCTACAGTCAATCACGGACTACAGGAAGAAATCCAGCCCAGTCACGGACCAGGATGTCTTGCTCCCAGGCAGACTAAATAACTTTTTTGCCCGCTTTGAGGACAATACAGTGCCACTGACACGGCCTGCAACGAAAACATGCGGTCTCTCCTTCACTGCAGCCGAGGTGAGTAAGACATTTAAACGTGTTAACCCTCGCAAGGCTGCAGGCCCAGACGGCATCCCCAGCCGCGCCCTCAGAGCATGCGCAGACCAGCTGGCCGGTGTGTTTACGGACATATTCAATCAATCCCTATACCAGTCTGCTGTTCCCACATGCTTCAAGAGGGCCACCATTGTTCCTGTTCCCAAGAAAGCTAAGGTAACTGAGCTAAACGACTACCGCCCCGTAGCACTCACTTCCGTCATCATGAAGTGCTTTGAGAGACTAGTCAAGAACCATATCACCTCCACCCTACCTGACACCCTAGACCCACTCCAATTTGCTTACCGCCCAAATAGGTCCACAGACGATGCAATCTCAACCACACTGCACACTGCCCTAACCCATCTGGACAAGAGGAATACCTATGTGAGAATGCTGTTCATCGACCACAGCTCGGCATTCAACACCATAGTACCCTCCAAGCTCGTCATCAAGCTCGAGACCCTGGGTCTCGACCCCGCCCTGTGCAACTGGGTACTGGACTTCCTGACGGGCCGCCCCCAGGTGGTGAGGGTAGGCAACAACATCTCCTCCCCGCTGATCCTCAACACTGGGGCCCCACAATGGTGCGTTCTGAGCCCTCTCCTGTACTCCCTGTTCACCCACGACTGCGTGGCCACGCACGCCTCCAACTCAATCATCAAGTTTGCGGACGACACAACAGTGGTAAGCTTGATTACCAACAACGACGAGACGGCCTACAGGGAGGAGGTGAGGGCCCTCGGAGTGTGGTGTCAGGAAAATAACCTCACACTCAACGTCAACAAAACTAAGGAGATGATTGTGGACTTCAGGAAACAGCAGAGGGAACACCCCCCTATCCACATCGATGGAACAGTAGTGGAGAGGGTAGCAAGTTTTAAGTTCCTTGGCATACACATCACAGACAAACTGAATTAGTCCACTCACACAGACAGCATCGTGAAGAAGGCGCAGCAGCGCCTCTTCAACCTCAGGAGGCTGAAGAAATTTGGCTTGTCACCAAAAGCACTCACAAACTTCTACAGATGCACAATCGAGAGCATCCTGGCGGTTTGTATCACCGCCTGGTATGGCAACTGCACCGCCCTCAACTGTAAGGCTCTCCAGAGGGTAGTGATGTCTGCACAACGCATCACCGGGGGCAAACTACCTGCCCTCCAGGACACCTACACCACCCGATGTCACAGGAAGGCCATAAAGATCATCAAGGACATCAACCACCCGAGCCACTGCCTGTTCACCCCGCTATCATCCAGAAAGCGAGGTCAGTACAGGTGCATCAAAGCTGGGACCGAAAAACAGCTTCTATCTCAAGGCCATCAGACTGTTAAACAGCCACCACTAACATTGAGTGGCTGCTGCCAACACACTGACACTGACTCAACTCCAGCCACTTTAATAATGGGAATTGATGGGAAATGATGTAAATATATCACTAGCCACTTTAAACAATGCTACCTTATATAATGTTACTTACCCTACATTATTCATCTCATATGCATACGTATATACTGTACTCTATATCATCGACTGTATCCTTATGTAATACATGTATCACTAGCCACTTTAAACTATGCCACTTTGTTTACATACTCATCTCATTTGTACATACTGTACTCGATACCATCTACTGTATCTTGCCTATGCTGCTCTGTACCATCACTCATTCATATATCCTTATGTACATATTCTTTATCCTCTTACACTGTGTACAAGACAGTAGTTTTGGAATTGTTAGTTAGATTACTTGTTATTACTGCATTGTCGGAACTAGAAGCACAAGCATTTCGCTACACTCGCATTAACATCTGCTAACCATGTGTATGTGACAAATAAAATTTGATTTGATTTGATTTGATTTGTCTAGTGTAAATTCCATATTCATTACTGTAGTTGACTCTTTGTCCCTCCTGTCCCTGTCCGACAGATTCAAGACATTGTGGTGGAGATGGGACAGGCAGACGGGACTCAACGGGAGAGCCGCACAGCCAAGGACGCTCTGCTACTCTGGTGCCAGATGAAGACTGCCGGGTGAGTAAAAACAGACTAATCCAAAGCAATTTCCAGAAACTGTCAGTATTGAAAGAGAAACATGGTGGCCCATGTGACAATAGAACCCACATAAAGAAATAAGAGGCCCACACACAGAATATTGCTACTCCCCCCATCCCCTATATACAACACTTCGACATATAGGCCTTCAAAAGTCTTTGTCAGGTCAGTAGAACCCACAGCCCTGATCTTGCCAACACCATGCTCTCACTCTCTGAGACATTGGAACCACAAAAGGATCAATGATCAGGGTTGCTTGGATAAAGCCAGGTTCATTAGGGATCAGTGTATGTTATTAGTCCTGTTAGCTACTGGGATCCGTTTGGGATTGAGGTCAGTCCGTGACATTGACTCTTTGTCCGTCCTGTTTCTACAGATATCCAAACGTAAACATCACCAACTTCACCACCAGTTGGAAAGACGGAATGGCGTTCAGCGCTCTTATACACAAACACAGGTAAGATAAGATAGAATCACATATCATCCACAATAGCTGTGCCAGAATGATGCCATTGGTTACGACCTGGTTGTAACAGAACCATATACACTATATATATATACAAAAGTATGTGGACACATTCAAATTAGTGGATTCAGCTGTTTCAGCCAGACCCGTTGCTGACAAGTGTATAAAATCAAGCACACAGCTATGCAATCTCCATAGACAAACATTTGCAGTAGAATGGCCTTACTGAAGAGCTCAGAGACTTTCAACGTAGCACCGTCATAGGATGCCACCTTACCAACAAGTCAGTTTGTCAAATTTCTGCCATGCTGGAGCTGCCCTGGTCAACTGTAAGTGTTGTTATTTTGAAGTGAAAAAGTCTAGGAGCAACAACGGCTCAGCCGCGAAGGGTTAGGCCACACAAGCTCATAGAACGGGACCGCCGAGTGCTGAAGCACGTAGCGCGTAAATATAATTTGTCCTCAGTTGCAACACTCACTACTGTGTTCCAAACTGCCTCTGGAGCAACAGCAGCACAAGAACTGTTCATCGGGAGCTTCATGAAATGTGTTTCAATTGCCGAGCAGCCGCACACAAGCCTAAGATCACCATGCGCAATGCCGAGCATCGACTGAAGTGGTGTAAATCTCGCTGCCATTGGACTCTGGAGCAGTGGAAACACGTTCTCTGGCGTGATGAATCAGGCTTTACCATCTGGTGGTCCAACGGATGAATCGAACCAACTTAGTTCCGTGAAAGAAATCTTAATGCTACAGGATACAATGACTTTGTAGACGATTCTGTGCTTCCAACTTTGTGGCAGCACTTTGGGGAAGGCCCTTAACTGTTTCAGCATGATAATGCCCCTGGGGTTCAAAGTGAGATCCGTACAGAAATGGTCTGTCGAGATCAGTGGGGAAGAACTTGACTGGCCTGCACAGAGCACTGACCTCAACCCAATTGAGCACATTTGGGATGAATTGGAACGCCGACTGCGGACCAAGCCTAATCGCCTAAAATCAGTGCCTGACCTCTCTAATGCTCCTGTGACTGAATCCCCACAGCAATGCTCTCTCTCTCTCTCTCTCTCACTCTATCTCTCTCTCTCTCTCTCTCTCTCTCTCTCTCTCTCTCTCACTCTGTCTCTCTCTCTCTCTTTCTTTATCTCTCGCTCTCTCGCTCTAATTCAATTGAATGGCTTTATTGGCATGGAAAACATATGTTAACATTGCCAAAACACGTGAAATAGATAATAAACAAAAGTGAAATAAATCCCCCCAAAAATCACAGTAAACATTACAATCACAACATTTCCAAAAGAATAAAAACATTTCAAATATCATATTATATCTACATACAGTGTTGTAATGATGTGCAAATAGTTAAATTACAAAAGGGAAAATAAATCAATGTAAATATAGGTTGTATTTATAATAGTGTTTCTTCTTCACTGGTTGCACTTTTCTTGGTTGCCCTTTTCAGGTCACAAGTCTTGCTGCTGTGATTGAACACTGTGGTATTTCACCCAATAGATATGGGAGTTTATAAAAATGTAATTTGTTTTCGAAATCTTTGTGTATCTGTGTAATCTGAGGGAAATATGTGTCTCTAATATGGTCATAGATTTGGCAAGAGGTTAGGAAGTGCAACTCAGTTTTCCCCTCATTTTGTGGGCAGTGTGCACATAGCCTGTCTTCTCTTAAGAGCCAGGTCTGACTTTGGCAGCCTTTCTCAATAGCAAGGCTATGCTCACTGAGTCTGTACATAGTCAAAGATTTCCTTAATTTTGGGTCAATCACAGTGGTCAGATATTCTGCCACTGTGTGATCTCTGTTCAGGGCCAAATAGCATTCTAGTTTCCTCTGTTCTTTTGTATTTTTTTTTCCAATGGGTCAAGTAATTATCTTTTTGTTTTCTCATGATTTGGTTGGGTCTAATTGTGATGCTGTCCTGGGTGTGGGGGTTGTGGGGTCTGTTTGTGTTTGTGAATTTAGCCCCAGGACCAGCTTGCTTAGGGGGCTGTTCTCCAGATTAATTTCTCTGTAGGTGACGGCTTTGTTATGGAAGGTTTGGGAATCGCTTCCTTTTAGGTGGTTGTAGAATTTAACGTCTCTTTTCTGGATGTTGATCATTAGCGGGTATCGGCCTAATTCTACTCTGCATTCATTATTTGGTGTATTATCATAATACACTGAGGATAATTTTGCAGAATTCTGTATGCAATGTCTCAATTTGGTGTTTGTCCCATTTAAAAAAATGGTGGGCAGACCCCAGACCTCAAAACCATGAAGGGCAATGGGTTCTATAACTGATCCTCATTGTTATGTCTCTCTCTCTCAAGGCCAGACCTGGTGGACTATAGTGGCCTGAAGAGGTCCAATCCAACCCATAACCTTCAGAATGCCTTCAATGTAGCAGAGCAGACGCTTGGAGTAACAAAACTGTTAGACCCTGAAGGTGAGTTACAATGTGCTGTTCCCTCATCTAGAACTAAGAACCGGTTTCCTGGACCCAGATTAAGCCAAGTCATGGACTAAAAAGCATACTCAATGGAACATCTCAGTAGAAAATCCTTTTCAGTCCAGAACCCTCTGCTCAAGGTGATCTTCTAGTTCTGACTGTCTGTCTGTATTACAGATGTGTTCACAGAGAACCCAGATGAGAAGTCCATCATCACATATGTTGTGGCTTTCTACCACTACTTCTCCAAGATGAAGGCATTAGCGGTGGAGGGGAAGAGAGTTGGCAAGGTGAGGATGGGATAAATAATGCACTGGGTTTGTGTGTGTAACTGGCGTGCGTGTGTGTGTGTGTGTGTGTGTGTGTGTGTGTGTGTGTGTGTGTGTGTGTGTGTGTGTGTGTGTGTGTGTGTGTGTGTGTGTGTGTGTGTGTGTGTGTGTGTGTGTGTGTGTGTGTGTGTGTGTGTGTGTGTGTGTGTAAATCCGTGCATGCATTGTTTCATGTGACAGTATTACACCCTAGTGTTTGAGTAACCTAACCCTCTGTATCCATCCTCTAGGTACTAGACCATGCCATAGAGACAGAGAAGATGATTGACAAGTACGAAACCCTGTCGTCAGACCTGCTGACATGGATACAGCAGACCATCATGATCCTGAACAACCGTAAACTGGCAAACTCTCTGACCGGGGTCCAACAGCAGCTCCAATCCTTCAACTCCTACCGCATAGTGGAGAAACCACCCAAGTCAGTCACATCAACCTGCCGTATTACTATGGCTCAACCAGGGTTGCACAATTCCAGAAACGTTCCCGAAAAAAAAATCTGGGTTTTCCAGAAAACCTTCAGGATTCTTGTAACTTCGAAACTGGGAATTTCCCCCATCTTTTAAAATAAGACATTCTTGTTCTGGTTCTGACACATCGTTTATAGTTTTGTCTGTGATGTTCCAGGTTCCAGGAGAAAGGTAATCTGGAGGTGCTGCTGTTCACCATCCAGAGTCGTATGAGAGCCAACAAGCAGAGAGTCTATACCCCCAAGGAGGGGGCTCTAGTGGCTGATCTCAACAGGGTAAGGAATATAAGCTTGCAGGAATACTAAAATGGGAGGTAAGTTTAATCTAGTGGGCTGGTTCAGAACTTACTTACGCAATGGGGCGTCATCAGAATGCAGGAATGGAGAAGACCGAGGCAGTAGATTGAGTACTGGGGGAATTATTCATGAACAAAGACACAAGAATGACTGAATCTTAACAAAGCCCTACAGTAGCCTGCTGACAGTGAAATAAACTGTCCCTGTCTGTGCATCTCCTCCTCATGGACTGCACCGGATTTGCCAGTTCTTGCTGTGAGATGTTACCCCACTCTTCCACCAAGGCACCTGCAAGTTCCCTGACATTTCTGGAGGGAATGGCCCTAGCCTTCACCCTCCAATCCAACAAGTCCCAGACGTGCTCAGTGGGATTGAGATCCGGGCTCTTCGCTGGCCATGGCAGAACACTGACATTCCTGTCTTGCAGGAAATCACTCACAGAACGAGCAGTATGGCTGGTGGCATTGTCATGCTGGAGGGTCATGTCATAACTGTGACCTTAATTGCCTACCGTCTGTAAGCTGTTAGGGTTCTAACGACCGTTCCACAAGTGCATGTTCATTAATTGTTTATGGTTCATTGAACAAGCATGGGAAACAGTGTTTAAACCCTTTACAATGAAGATCTGTGAAGTTATTTGGATTTTTATGAATTATCTTTGAAAGACAGCATCCTGAAATGGGGATGTTTCTTTTTTTGCTGAGTTTGTAATCAACCATGTTGTCCTCTGCAGGCCTGGGAGCATTTGGAGTGGGCTGAGCATGAGAGGGAACGTGTCCTGAGAGACGAGCTGATTCGTCAGGAGAAACTGGAGCAGATGGCCAGACGCTTTGACAGGAAGGCTTCCATGAGAGAGACCTGGCTACTGGAGAACCAGAGACTGGTGGCACAGGTAAATGTCCACTATTATACACTGGGTGGTTCGAGCCCTGAGTGCTGATTGGCTGGCAGCCATGGTATATCAGACTTAACATGTCCGCTATTATGAACTGGGTGGTTTGAGCCCTGAATGCTGATTGGCTAACAGCCGTGGTATATGAGACCCGTAACATGTCCACTATTATACACTTGGTGGTTCGAGCCCTAAATGCTGATTGGCTGGCAGCCATGGTATATCAGACTTAACATGTGCACTATTATACACTGGGTGGTCAGAGCCCTGAATTCTGATTGGCTGACGGCTGCAATTCACCTGAACATAGACAGCACATAAAAACATAACAAAACAGACATCCACTGTTCATTTTGGGGCCAATTCAAAGCTGAGACAAGTGCATGCAACTTGGACCTTTGTGTAAATCATTAATTGATGTCAGTGGGATACTTGTGTGAAAACTTGCACAGATCTCAAGTCAGAATACTTACCTGCCCCAAATATTAAGATAGACATATGTAACAGTCTCTTCACATCTGAAATACCTTTCACCTTCAGGACAACTTCGGCTACGACCTGCCGGCGGTAGAGGCCGCTAAGAAGAAGCACGACGCCATCGAGACGGACATCGCTGCCTATGAGGAACGCATCCAGGGCATAGTAGACATCTCCAAAGAGCTGGAGTCTGAGCGTTACCACGACACCAAGCGCATCGACGTGCGTAAGGACAACATCCTGAGGCTGTGGGATTACCTACAGGAGCTGCTGAAAGCTCGCAGGGCACGACTGGACAAGAACCTCACCCTGCAGAGGATCTTCCAGGAGATGTTGTACATCATCAACTGGATGGATGGGATGAAGGTACAGTGATAATAGTAGTAATACTAATAATACACATAATACAATAACAATATGGCCAAAGCAACTTACAAAATGGAAGATATTGACAGTGATGCATACTGTACTTACTATACCTGGCCCCTGCTGCAATCAAACCCATAACCCTGGTGTTGCAAGCTAACCTTTAACCCTGGTGTTGCAAGCTAACCCACAACCCTGGCGTTGCAAGCTAACCCATAACCCTGGCGTTGCAAGCTAACCCATAACCCTGGTGTTGCCAGCTACCCATAACCCTGGCAATGCAAGCTAACCCATAACCCTGGTGTTGCAAGCTAACCCACAACCCTGGTGTTGAACGCTAACCAACAACCCTGGTGTTGCAAGCTAACCAACAACCCTGGTGTTGCAAGCTAACCCACAAACCTGGTGTTGCAAGCTAACCCATAACCCTGGTGTTGCAAGCTAACCCACAACACTGGTGTTGCAAGCTAACCCACAACCCTGGTGTTGCAAGCGAACCCATAACCCTGGTGTTGCAAGCTAACCAACAACCCTGGTGTTGCAAGCTAACCCATAACCCTGGTGTTGCAAGCTAACCCACAACACTGGTGTTGCAAGCTGACCCACAACCCTGGTGTTGCAAGCTAACCTACAACCCTGGTGTTGCAAGCTAACCAACAACCCTGGTGTTGCAAGCTAACCAACAACCCTGGTGTTGCAAGCTAACCCACAAACCTGGTGTTGCAAGCTAACCCATAACCCTGGTGTTGCAAGCTAACCCACAACACTGGTGTTGCAAGCTAACCCACAACCCTGGTGTTCCAAGCTAACCAACAACCCTGGTGTTGCAAGCTAACCCATAACCCTGGTGTTGCAAGCTAACCCACAACACTGGTGTTGCAAGCTGACCCACAACCCTGGTGTTGCAAGCTAACCCACAACCCTGGTGTTGCAAGCTAACCCATAACCCTGGTGTTGCAAGCTAACCAACAACCCTGGTGTTGCAAGCTAACCAACAACCCTGGTGTTGCAATCAAACCCACAACCCTGGCGTTGCAAGCTAACCCACAACCCTGGCATTGCAAGCTAACCCACAACCCTGGCGTTGCAAGCTAACCCACAACCCTGGCGTTGCAAGCTAACCCACAACCCTGGCGTTGCAAGCTAACCCACAACCCTGGTGTTGCAAGCTAACCCACTAGGCCATTGGAACCAGACACAGCATGGGCCAAGTTATGAATCTGAAAAAAAGCGTTCCACAGGGATACTGGTCCATTTTGACTCCAATGCTTCCTACAGTTGTGTCACTTTGGCTGGATGTCCTTTGGGTGGTGGACTATTCTTGATACAGACGGGAAACTGTTGAGTGTGAAAACTAAGCAGCGTTGCAGTTCTTGACACAAACTGGTGCGCCTGCACCTACTACCATATCCAGTTTACAGGCACCTAAGTATGTTGTCTTGCCTATTCACTCTCTGAATGGCACACATACACAATTGTCAAGGATTAAAAATCCTTCCTCTACCTGTCTTCTCCTCTTCATCTACACTGATTAAAGTGGATTTAACAAGAGACATCAATAAGGATCATAGCTTTCACCTGGATTCAACTGGTCAGTATGTCATGGAAAGAGCAGGTGTTCTTAATGTTTTGTATGCTCAGTGTATTTGCATACAGTGTATAACTGCAGAAATACATTACGATAGTTTCCCCCCTGCTCAAGCAAGCTATGCTACAACATTCCTTTGCTAGTTTTGGCCCATCTCAATGAACTAACCTCCTTGCCACCCCACACTTCTGTGCCTGACCTCCCCTCCCCCTCCACCTCTCCCCCTGACCCCTCACCCCTGACCTCTGACCCTGTGGCATGTCCCCAGGCTCGGCTGCTCTCCCCTGACTTTGGGAAGCACCTGTTGGAGGTGGATGACCTGCTCCAGAAGCATGCTCTGGTGGAGGCCGACATCACTGTGCAGGCAGAAAGAGTTCACGACTCCAACGCGGCTGCTCTCAAGTTTGCCAATAGAGATAGTAAGTGAAGTGCCAGGAACATTCCTATACCGTCTACTGTCCCTCTCAGCTACCTGTTATGTACTCGGGCCGTACATATCATCTAACAAAACATTCAAGATTTTTTTAAGTATACCTTCATGTAAAGTGTAACCCAAAATACTGTAGATCTTCATGTAAAGTGTAACCCAAAATATATCTTCATGTAAAGTGTTACCAAAATATATCTTCATGTAAAGTGTAACCCAAAATATATCTTAATATAGTGTTACCAAAATATATCTTAATGTAAAGTGTAACCCAAAATATATCTTAATATAGTGTTACCAAAATATATCTTCATGTAAAGTGTAACCCAAAATACTGTAGATCTTCATGTAAAGTGTTACCAAAATATATCTTCATGTATAGAGTAACCCAAAATACTGTAGATCTTCATGTAAAGTGTAACCCAAAATATATCTTCATGTATAGAGTAACCCAAAATACTGTAGATCTTCATGTAAAGTGTAACCCAAAATACTGTCGATCTTCATGTAAAGTGTTACCAAAATATATCTTAATATAGTGTTACCAAAATATATCTGCATGTAAAGTGTAACCCAAAATATATCTTAATGTAGTGTTACCAAAATATATCTTAATGTAAAGTGTAACCCAAAATATATCTTCATGTAAAGTGTAACCCAAAATATATCTTAATATAGTGTTACCAAAATATATCTTAATGTAAAGTGTAACCCAAAATATATCTTAATGTAGTGTTACCAAAATATATCTGCATGTAAAGTGTAACCCAAAATATATCTTAATATAGTGTTACCAAAATATATCTTAATGTAAAGTGTAACCCAAAATATATCTTAATATAGTGTTACCAAAATATATCTTCATGTAAAGTGTAACCCAAAATATATCTTAATGTAGTGTTACCAAAATATATCTTCATGTAAAGTGTAACCCAAAATATATCTTAATGTAGTGTTACCAAAATATATCTGCATGTAAAGTGTAACCCAAAATATATTTGAATGTAAAGTATAGTCCAACTCTTGTGGTTAGAGTGACCGCCCTGAGATTGGAAAGTGGGGGATCCATTATCACTGCATGTCATGTTTTTACCCACCTCCCCCCTCTCTCTCCCAGGCTACAAGCCATGTGACCCCCAGGTGATTAAGGACCGGGTGCAGCACCTGGACCTGTGTTACCAGGAGCTGTGTGCCCTTGCGGCCCAACGCCGCGCTCGCCTTGAGCAGTCCCGACGCCTCTGGAACTTCTTCTGGGAGGTAGGTAGTCGAGAGGCTGGAAAAAAGGGCTCGCAACTGGAGGGCTGTGCCCTTGAGCAAGGGACTTAACCCCTAAAGTACTCCACTGGTGCTGCACTGCAGAGGACCATGTCCTCCAAACTCTCTCTCTCTCTCTCTGTGTGTGTGTGTGTGTATATGTGTGTGTCTCAAGGGGTTTGGGATAAAGGAAAAATACAAACGTTAGTGTATCTGAGACAATTGACAATAAAGTATATTATGTCTTCTCTCAGATGGCCGAGCTGGAGAGCTGGATCAAGGAGAAAGAGCATATCTTCTCCTCGCTGGACTACGGCAAGGACCTGACCAGTGTGCTGGTCCTGCAGAGCAAACACAGTGCCTTCGAGAACGAGCTGGGGGCTCGCCGTGCACACCTGCAGCAGATACTGGATGAGGGTGATAAGATGATCCAGGCCAGACACTTTGGGGCACCCCAGGTCAGTTGGTAGAGGGTGCTGGGCTTAGGTTGTAGAGTGTGGCACTTGCAACGCCAGGGTCGTGGGTTTGATTCCTGCTGGTGTCCCCGTTACTTAAATGTATGCATGCAGTACTTTAAGTCGCTTTGGATAAAATTCTAAATTAAATCTATTTTATTATTGTATATATTAGGTTGGGGATTGCATGGAGGACGTGAGGCGTCAGTGGCAGCAGCTGGAGGAACTGGCAGCGTTCAGAAGGCAGAACCTCGAGGACACCCAGAGGTTCTTTCAGTTCCAGGGAGAGGCTGAAGACCTGAAGGCCTGGCTGCTGGATGCCAAGAGGCAGATGACTAGTGATGACATGGGCCATGATGAGTATACCACCCAGAGGCTGCTGAAGAGACACCGAGACCTCCGGAACGATGTCGCCAGGAACGGAGCCACCATCGATGCTCTGACCAAACAGGTGATGGTATGAACTGACTGACATAATGGCTGATTGGGGATGTGTCTGAAACAGCACCCTATTCCCAGGGCAAGTAGTTTACTATGTAAGGAGTAGGGTACCATTTCCTACTCACCTTGGTTTGTTTTACTGTACTACTTAACGGTGCAGTTGCTACATCTGTTTTTGGATTTAAAAGTGAATGATATGCACCCATCAATTCTTGAAGAATATAACTTATAAATGCCTCATGAGCTTAGTTCAAATATAGTACAAAATATAAGCTGGTTTTACTCCAATGTTTGTAAACAAAGTAAAACGTAAACAAACACTGTATAGCCTAAAACATAGTTAAAACTATAATGTTGATATCATGGATGGTCAGTACTTGCATCCACAGCTCTGTCTTTGAATTTGAGAGTGGTTACATTTCTCCAGCAATGTATGTATTCGGCAAATACACTTTAAAATACACTTGAACTTGACCAGGCGGCGGTGCTACCCGAGGAGCTGCGCAACACGCCTGACATCCAAAGACGCCTGAAGGACATCAGAGACCTGTACATGGAGCTGATGTCCCTGTGTGACCTGAGGCAGAGGAAGCTGGATGATGCCATGGCCCTCTACACCATCTTCAGTGAGACAGACTCCTGCGAGCTGTGGATGGGCCAGAAGGAGACCTGGTTGGTGGGGCTGGACGTACCGGAGAATCTAGAGGATCTGGAAGTGGTGCAGAACAGGTACAAAGCACAGTTATGATACAGTATGAAGGTTGGAGAGGAAGTGGTGCAGAACACGTACAAACCAGTCTGCTTACATTGCAGACAAATTGCACAGATTATCAGATCGTATCATATTGTTTGGGTCCCTGCAATGTTAAGCACGACTTCCACATTTGTAGAGATCTGACACCAATCATATGTGTATATTTGCTCTAATGCAGTGGTCCCCAACTGGTGGCCCGCAGGCCCGAATTTGGCCCATGTTTTCAGAGTAAAAAAATATAGATTCTTTAAATATTTGTTTTAATTGTTCGACATGTAGACTGTAAAAACACCACCAAATCAGCTCCAAGTGATTTTTATTTTGGAAATCTGCTCCAAAGTATTCCCATGCATAATAGCGATATACAATGTACGATGTATTGTATGATGTATTGATTACTATGTTTTCTCTTCTTAGGTTGAGTATTCTTGCTTCAGATATGGCTAATGTCCAGACGCGTGTTGATGATGTCAACAAAGCAGTGAAGCAGCTTGAGGACAGCAGACACCCTTGTACCAAAGAGGTGAAGGAATGCCAGTTGAGACTTAATAAGAGGTGAGACTCAGGCTGATGTCTTCTTCTTCTTCTTCTTCTTCTTCTTCTTCTTAATATTATTTATCCATAGTCCACAGTCTTTCCTCCTTGCGTTAATAATATTGACTCTCTGCTCTGCTTCTCTTCTCTTTCAGGTGGGAGGCCTTCAAGGCCATGGTTGTGGACAAGAAGCGTAAGGTGGATTCAGCTCTCAGCTACCACAACTATGGACTGGAGTGTGACGAGACAGAGGCCTGGATCAGGGACAAAACCCGGGTCATTAAGTCTACCCAGGACCTGGGCAACGACCTGAACGCTGTGATGACCATCCAGAGGAAACTCTACGGCATGGAGCGGGACCTGGCTGCCATCGAAGACAAGCTCAACTTCCTGAGGAGCGAGGCGGACCAGCTGGCCAAGGACCACCCAGACAACGCTGCAGACATCCTGTTTAGGAGAGCCGAGCTGGACGCAGCCTGGGATAACCTGAGGGCCACCCTGAAGGACCGGGAGGTGTGTTTTTTGTGTGAGTGTGTGTGTGTGTTTGCTATCTGGAGTTGATCTCCTCAAACAACAACAAATTGACTATTAAAGTTGTATTGTATTGTAGGACTCTCTTGGAGAGGTGTCCAAACTGCAGACCTTCCTACAGGACATGGATGACTTCCAGTCCTGGCTCTTCAAGACCCAGAAGGCCGTGGCATCCGAGGACTTGCCTGAGACCCTGCCCCAGGCTGAGCAGCTGCTGAACCTCCACGATGATGTATATGATGAAATGGATGCTCATGAGGAGGACTACCACAAGGTTAGTTTCAGTTTAGGATTTAAACTACAGTTTACACAAAGTCCTAACACACCAATACAAAGCAAGGGTAGCCCTTTACACTCATACCTTTATACAGATTGAAGATGGCAGATTTGGACACTGATAAGCACCTATTTTGGAACACAGTGGCTGTACAGTAACATGCTATACATGATGTTAGAGCTCTGGCTCTGCACTTCACAGCTCTCTATGGGTTTTGACTGACAGACGTTCTGAACTTGAGTGCCGCATGTGACATATACAGTGTCAATGTCTATGATCTCTATGGTTTGAGGTACAGTAAGGATTAGCATGGGTAGTAACCTTACTGTATAAAATGACAAAACCCCGGGAAATTCATTTTAACACCCCAATGTCGACAATAATGAAATTCCATAAAATAGGCTATACAACATGCACAGCATCAGATTAGCCAAAAAATGTAATAGCACCTTTGGATGGAGCCGAGCACACACCCTGGATGGAGCCGAGCAGACGCCCTGGATGGAGCCGAACAGACGCCCTGGATGGATCCGAGCAGACGCCCTGGATGGATCCGAGCAGACGCCCTGGATGGATCCGAGCAGACGCCCTGGATGGAGCCGAGCAGACGCCCTGGATGGAGCCGAGCAGACGCCCTGGATGGAGCCGAGCAGACGCCCTGGATGGAGCCGAGCAGACGCCCTGGGTGGATCCGATCAGACGCCCTGGGTGGATCCGATCAGACGCCCTGGGTGGATCCGATCAGACGCCCTGGGTGGATCCGATCAGACGCCCTGGGTGGATCCGATCAGACGCCCTGGGTGGATCCGAGCAGACGCCCTGGGTGGACCCGATCAGACGCCCTGGGTGGATCCGATCAGACGCCCTGGATGGACCCGATCAGACGCCCTGGGTGGATCCGATCAGACGCCCCGGGTGGATCCGAGCAGACGCCCTGGGTGGATCCGAGCAGACGCCCTGGGTGGACCCGATCAGACGCCCTGGGTGGATCCGATCAGACGCCCTGGATGGACCCGATCAGACGCCCCGGGTGGATCCGATCAGACGCCCCGGGTGGATCCGAGCAGACGCCCTGGGTGGATCCGAGCAGACGCCCTGGGTGGATCCGAGCAGACGCCCTGGGTGGATCCGAGCAGACACCCTGGGTGGATCCGAGCAGACCCTGAAGTAGCACGAGGACTTTGTCGCATGGAAGCCTTTAGCGTATTTACTTGACGCAAAGTCACCATAAATTCAAATCATATGCATAATTGACAGTGCTGGACTGCACATGCAACCCGCATGCAGTTAATAAACCCTACAGGAAACCCCTACAGTATAGCCTATAAAAGAACATGTGCCTCTTTTAGCTGTCATTGTGCATCTTCAGACAGTCACAAATTTGATAGACCTATGTACAATTCACTACATAGGGCCTGCCTCACATGAAAATTCCTAACTTTATTTTGTAATCCATAGGTTGCATTATCAAAGCACATCTCACACAAATGCATGTTAAAATCCCACTATAACATTTATTCCGCTTCTCTGTGCTGTCTTGTACTTGCTGCCCAAATGAGAACATGTCCAGCAGCATACCACCCTGCATCCCAGTGCTGGCTTACCTCTGAAGCTAAGTAGGGTTGGTTTTGGTCAGTCACTGGATGGGAGACCAGATGCTACAGGAAGGGGTGTGAAAGGGCCAGTAGGAGGCACCCTTTCCTGGTCTCCAGGGAAGTGATTGGGGACATTTCCTGGTGTAGGATGCTGTTTTTCAGGTGGGATGTTAAACAGGTGTCCTGACTCTCTGTGGTCACTAAAGACCCCATTATTGTAAGAGTAGGGGTGTTGACCCTGGTGTCCTGGCTAAATTCCCAATCTGGTCACCTAATCATCCCCAGCTTACAATTGGTGCTTTCCTCCTCTCCCATGTAACTATTTTTGTTGCTGGAAATGAGAATGTGTTCTCAGTCTACTAACCTGGTTAAATAAAATAAAAATAAAGAGCTTTGGTAGAGAATGTGTGATCAACGAACAGAATGTAAATATGGATATTTTTTTGAAAGAGTTGGTCCCCGTTAAGATAGGTCTACCTTGATATTTAAACTATTTATACTCTTCATCTCCCCCTTATTCATGAGCTGATCTGTATAATCATCAACTACTTTTTATTATTGCTTTTTATTTTAGTCTACTTGGTAAATATGCTCTTCTAGTAAATATGTTATTTTAGTCTACTTGGTAAATATACTCTTCTAGTAAATATGTTATTGTAGTCTACTTGGTAAATATGCTCTTCTAGTAAATATGTTATTTTAGTCTACTTGGTAAATATGCTCTTCTAGTAAATATGTTATTTTAGTCTACTTGGTAAATATGCTCTTCTAGTAAATATGTTATATTAGTCTACTTGGTAAATATGCTCTTCTAGTAAATATGTTATTTTAGTCTACTTGGTAAATAGGCTCTTCTAGTAAATATGTTATTTTAGTCTACTTGGTAAATATGCTCTTCTAGTAAATATGTTATTCTAGTCTACTTGGTAAATATGCTCTTCTAGTAAATATGTTATATTAGTCTACTTGGTAAATATGCTCTTCTAGTAAATATGTTATTGTAGTCTACTTGGTAAATATGCTCTTCTAGTAAATATGTTATTTTAGTCTACTTGGTAAGCATTTCACTGTAAAGTCTACACTTGTTGTATTCGGCGCATGTAACAAATACAGTTTGATTTGACTTTACTTTTTTTGGACAACTTTTAATATTACTTCACTACATTCCTAAAGAAAATAATGTCTTTTTTTACTCCATACATTTTCCCTGATACCCAAAAGTACTCGTTACATTTTGAATGCATACTGGACAGGAAAATGGTCCAATTCACACACTTATTAAGAGAAGATCCCTGGTCATCCCTACTGCCTCTGATCTGGCAGACTCACTCTAAACACGTGCTTAGTTTGTAAATGATGTCTGAGTGTTGGAGTGTGCCCCTGGCTATCTGTAAATTAAAAAAATAAACATTTAAATGGACGTCTGCTTTGCTTAATATAAGGAACTTGAAATTAGTTATACTTGTACTTCTACTTTTGACACTTAAGTATATTTAAAACCAAATACTTATAGACTTTTACTCAAGTAGTATTTTACTGGGTGACTTTCACTTTTACTTGAGTCATTTTCTATTAAGGTATCTTTACTCTTACTCAAGTATGGCAGTTGGGTACTTTTCCCACCACTGGCCCTGCCCTGGGTTGTTCTGAACAGAATGAGTCTATATTCGTCGATTGTGAAGAACATTTGCAGCGGTGCACCCGAATGCTTGACTCCTTTCTATGTGCACCAAAGTTATAAATCTGTTCACTGAATTGCCCTGTGAAAGCCTATCACTGTGAGATCATACTTTATAACTTAGCTAGTCATGTTGGCAATAGAACAATCTTTTGAATGATGCCCACCTGACCAAGATTGTGATTTATAATGGCCAGTTTTTGAATAAACTACAACAGTAATTGTGTGATGGCGGGGATGCAGGGCTGTGTTCCAAACAAAACAACTACAAGTGTACTTGTTCTAGTTCCTCAATGGCACAGCTAGGAGATATCAAAAAATAAGCTTATAATTTAACTCTTTTTTTTTTTTGTCATAAAAGTGCATTAGAATGTCCTAGGACCTGTGCACATTTTGGAGAGGTGCTTGGCCAGTTGGAGACACCAGTTAGACCTCTCACTCAAACCCTTGTCATTTTTTTGGTCTTATCTACCCCACATTTTCCCGGAATATTCTTGTCATGTTACTGAATTTATCCAGATTTCGTTATTAACAAATGCGGTAAAGTACAGTAAATGTCAAATCAACAGTGTGATGTTTGGATTCAGTCTTGTGTCAGGTGAACTGTTGTGTCCTCAACTTTGGTCTAATCATTTTCTCATCATCTCCAAACTGTTCCCTTTCAGTTGCTACCATGCTTATGAATATGCATTTCACATTTCTTCTGTAAGAACATTTACAATTTAGCCTTATCCAAAAAAGAGTTATAGATTGAACAGCGGGTTCACAACAGTTAGGAAAATTGACATATTACAAAAACGTATTTGATGTGGAACAGCAAGCATAACTCAATCCAATTCAAGTCAATTCAATTTATTTCAGGTGAGGGACACGGGCGTGGCGGTAACCCAGGGCCAGCTGGACGACCCTCAGTACAAGGAGCTGGACAAGAGGCTGAAGGGTCTGGACCGCGGCTGGGACGAGCTCCACAAGATGTGGGACAGCAGGAAGGGCTTCCTGGACCAGGGCCTGGGCTTCCAGCTGTTCATGAGGGACACCAAGCAGGTGGAAACCATCCTCAACAACCAGGTAAGATAACTTGTTCTCATTGACTTACGTAGATAAATAAAGGTTTACAAACATCTTCAACCACTAGATAAGATTAACCAATGTTGTGATACCATGTCGTTATTGTAAAAGATCATTTGTTCTCAGTGATTTGCCTGGCTAACTAAAGGTTTACAACAACCAGGTAAGAAGATACAACATATTTAAATTTTTTCTTCCATAAGCATTTCCCTAATGTATTTGTATTGTATTTGTATTGTGGGTTTTACTGTGAATGCTGGAGTGAGTAAGATTTTCTATGTATTCATTACACATGGCCCGAGTTGTGGAGTAATGGATTACAAAAAAACTGCAATCCGTTACGTTACCAGCAAAAATATTGTAATCAGATTACCAATACTTTTGAAAAACTAGATGATTAATTCTAGGATTACTTTTCATTTCAGAAAGGATGTTTGTGGAAAAAATGACATTCAAATCAGCATTGAAAAAGGCTCAAGTTTAAGTTTGTTCCTCCTGAGTGAGTCTTGACCACAAGTCAGAGACCAAAATGAAGACACACCAAATGTGTTTGATGGATCGTGGGAAAAGAGTAGGAATAGACTTATATAGGCTACAGTCCAAGCTATGTCTTCCAATGGTGCCACTGCCAGAGGTGGGACCAAGTCATTGTTTTACTAGTCTCATGTAAGTCTCAAGTCTTAGCACTCAAGTCTCAAGTCCTAAACTATCTATATATGTATTACTTTCCAAATAAACGTTATATTTCCATGGAAATACATGGGTAGCCATGAGAAAGACCCCCCCCCCCCCCAATAGTGATCGACTATTGAGGATTGCTATGGGGCGCAATCGGGTGATGTAGGCTTGTACACAATTGCTCAATCTTGGGTGCAATGATCACGTTCCTGCACTGACTGACTGTGTGGAGGCTCATTGATGTAACATTACGTTAGCCTACATGATACACCAGTAAAGAAATAAAAATATATAGCTGTCGGCTATATTAGTCACAACTTACCGTTCTTTGTGCAGCTTCAAATGTCGAACAAAGTTGGAAATTGTTACGCCTCCGTCTGTAATTTTCTTCCCGCATGTTTTGTAAGTTGCTGTTCAAGTCAAACTGTAATCCGTTAAATGAAGAGTTGATGCTGCACACTTTTTTTAAAATAGCATCATTTTTAATATTTGGGCTTGAGGAGGGTATCACGTCAGGTTGAGTCATAAGGCTCAAGTCCAAGTCAAGTCACCAGTCATTGGTGTTAAAGTCGAGTTGCGAGTCATCATATTTGTGACTCGAGTCTGACTCGAGTCCAAGTCATGTGACTCGAGTCCACACCTCTGGCAACTGCTGTCAGCATCCAAAGATTCAACTTGAATAAACGTTTGGAGGTAAGGACGACATGGGCTATACATTTAGCACTTATTTTTATATCTACATAGCACATTGATGTGAATCACACTGCTGCTCTCTCATTTAACTATTTGCGCCTCATGGATTGTGGCTTTTATGGATGGCTGTTCACAAATGTATATGTGTATTTTAACCCAATTATTGTTTAATTGAAGTTTAAGCTGCCTATCAATCATTGTCCCAGCCTATGGATTCAAAGTTTGAGGGAGTTCCTCTCTTCTACACTCCTCTGTAGAATTGTGCTCCATACTATCAACAACTAGTTTATTGTTTATTGCTCGATGTAATTTGTGCTGATTCCCCCCAAAATCCATAAGCCTAACGGACACATGCTCAAACTCGTACACTTTTGATAGACTTACATAAGCAATCTGTAGTTGATACATACATTTTTGTTCTTATAAATTTATGATTTCATTTTTTAAATGTTTTTTTATTTAACTAGGCAATTCAGTTAAGAACAAATTCTTATTTACAATGACGGCCTACCCCATCATAAACCTGGACGATGCTGGGCCAATTGTGCGCCACCCTTTGGGACTCCCAATCATGGCCGGTTGTGATACAGCCTGGAATCAAACCAGGGTGTCTGTAGTGACGCCTCTAGCACTGAGATGCAGTGCCTTAGACTGCTGCATCACTCTTAAAGGGAAAGTAATCCGATTACATTCCTCAGGTTGGGTAATCCAAAAGTTACATTGCTGATTAGCATTTTGGACAGGTAACTAGTAACTGTAATGGATTACATTTAGAAAGTAACCTACCCAACCCTGCACATGGCAAATAAGGTGAACATTTGAAACATGGAATGTAAATGGAGTTAAAAATCCAATGAAAATGGATAGCTGTACAGCAGAAAATAAACTATGTGACTAAAACACTGATTTGTTTGTGGCTGTATGGCTACTGCAATACACACTGCCAAGCCTGACACCCTGGACGGAGCAGATATTTGATTGATTGAATGATTAATTAATTAATTGTTTGTCACTCTGTGGCAGGAGTACACTTTGGCCCACACAGACAAGCACGACACCCTGGATGGAGCCGAGCAGGGCCTAAAGAAGCACGAGGACTTTGTCTGCACCATGGACGCCAACATGGAGAAGCTTGCCAGCACGCTTGAGGGGGGACAGAGATTGGTGGACAGTGGGAACCTCTACTCCCCCAGGGTCCAAGACAAGATGGACTCCATCCATGACAGGTCAGTCTTTTTCTGGTATAATATTTGCTTAATTACTTTAATAATGAAAATGGGAAGCAAAATCAACCTCCAAAAGACATCAGTTTTCTTCGAAAAGACAGGACAGTTGAAAATAAATCAAATAAAACATCTTAGTATATTATCCATAAATGAATATAAATGGCCCCCTCTTTTATTATTTTGATTCGAGTGTCAGTCATGGGTTTACAATGGGTCACCCTCTCTCTATCTGTACTTCCACGGAGAAAATCTCTACACTACACTACCTGACCTATTGACTTTTACTTGTTCCCCAGGAGCAGCTTGGTCTGTTCCGTCAGTAGTGAGTGTTAAGCACATAGAGTAGTTCAGCTAACTATTATCCTGCCACTCTGAGGAGTATGAAACACATAGGTTGTCTCCCAAATGGCACCCTATTCCCTACATACTGTAAGTGGACTATAAAGGGAATAGGGTGCCATTTGGGATACAAACATACTATAGAGTAGTTCAGCAAGCTATTATCCTGCCATTTTGAGTCGGCTAGGTCAGCAATACATCACTACATTGTTCCAGTGGAGGGGGAGAGAGCAAGTGGATGCTCTTTCTCCCATTAACGTACGCCATCACCATCTGATCCGATTCCACTCTAAGGGAGACAGGAGGGGGGCACCAGACACCTGCTATGATGGGTATTGATCCCAGAGAGAGTGCTCTTCGCTGTGTTGCTTCAAAGAGCAGGGGCTGTAATTGGAAAGGCTCAGTAGGGGATTGCATGTTTTTTACTTCTGAAGGTAAACACCCCACCATCGGTCTCTGTTTTGGCGACCTTGGTCGTATTCATTAGGCACCAAACGAAAGGAAATGGGCTGAAACAGAAAGGGACAACCTGGAATGAGATATGCTCATTTTCGTTTTCTGTTACAAAATGGTTTTATAATGCTTTCCGTTGTGTGCCCTACTGAACACAACCTTGCGGATATGGGAGTGAGTGTAATGTGTTATTCTGTGTCTCTGTGTGTTTGATCTGCAGGTACAACAAGAACCGAGGCAAAGCCAACGAGGTGACAGGGATCCTCAAGGATAACCGTGATCTTCAACACTTCCTGCAAAACACTCAGGATGTAAGTTATTTTGTATTGCTCTCCCTCTCTCCATCCTCTACCTCTCCTCTCTCCACCTCTCCCTCTCTCCACCCTCTACCTCTCCTCTCTCCACCTCTCCCTCTCTCCATCCTTTCCTCTCTCCACCTCTCCTCTCTCCATCCTCTCCTCCTCTCCTCTCTCCACCTCTCCTCTCTCTCCACCTCTCCTCTCTCCACCTCCCTCTCTCCATCCTCTCCCTCTTCACCTCTCCTCTCTCCCTCTCTCTATCCTCCACCTCTCCACTCCCTCTCTCCACCTCCCTCTCTCCACCTCTCCCTCTCCACCTCTCCTCTCTCCCTCTCTCCCTCTCCACCTCCTCTCTCCCTCTCTCCATCCTCTGCCTCTCCTCTCTCCACCTCCCTCTCTCCCTCCTCTACCTCTCCTCTCTCCACCTCTCCCTCTCTCAATCCTCTCCCTCTCCACCTCTCCTCTCTCCACCTCTCCTCTCTCCCTCTCTCCATCCTCCACCTCTCCACTCCCTCTCTCCATCTTCCCCCTTCCTCCCCCACTTCCTCCTCCACCCGTCATCCCTCCTTCTCTCTATCTCTCCAGCTGACTCTGTGGATAAACGAGAAGATGTTGACTGCTCAGGACGTGTCGTACGACGGAGACAGGAACCTTCACACCAAGTGGAAGAAGCATCAGGCCTTCATGGCTGAACTGGCCTCCAACAAAGACTGGCTCAACAAGATAGACCAGGTGTGTGTGTGTGTGTGTGTGTGTGTGTGTGTGTGTGTGTGTGTGTGTGTGTGTGTGTGTGTGTGTGTGTGTGTGTGTGTGTGTGTGTGTGTGTGTGTGTGTGTGTGTGTGTGCAAGGTGACATATCTACACTGAGCTAGTCAGAGCCTGTTCTCTACTCTCTCCACTATAGTATCAGTTACCGTTTATCCTTGCTATATGCCACATGCTATAATAAGTCAGAATGTTGTCCCCTGAATGTCACCTTCTATCATCATCCTTGCTCTTCATAAAGGCATCTAGACAAACTGGCTTCTGTTTCTGTTTACTTGATTAAAATAAAAATGTAAAAAGTAAGAATCAATCAATCAAATGTATTTATAAATCCTTTTTTACATCATCCGATGTCACAAAGTGTTACACAGAAATCCAGCCTGAAACCCCAACAGCAAGCAATGCAGATGTAGAAGAACGGTGGCTAGGAAAAACTCACAGGGCAGGATATCCTGTTTCTGTAGCATGTCCTGGACATTAGTCTATCATGGTAATCATATAGTGTATCCCATCATAATCCTTATCATCCATGTACCCTGCTTGTCATCCACAGGAGCTGATGGATTCTATAAAAAGTAAGAATGTTTCTCCTGAATGTGGCCTTTCTAATCTCCCCTTGTTGTCATCAACATCCACACAGGAGGGTCAGGAGCTGATGGACTCCAAACCTGATTTCGAGCCAATCGTGACGGTGCGTCTGGCCAGGCTGCATGAGCTGTGGGACAAGCTGGAGTCCACTGCCGAGGACAAGGCCCGTCTGCTGTTTGATGCTAACCGCTCCGAGCTGTTTGACCAGAGTCAGGCTGACATGAAGAAGTGGCTGGCTGAGCTGCAGAAGGAACTACAGGGAGACGACGAGGTCAAGGACCTCACCAACGCCAACATCCTGCTCAAGAAGCACCAGGTATGTGTGTGTGTCTGTGTGGAGGGGGGTGTCTGTGTGGAGGGGTGTGTCTGTCAAAAGTTGTGTCTGTCAAAAGTTGTGTCCTATGTCTGGCCTCTCTAACCCCCCTCACACCTCCAGCAAATAGAGAACCACGTGCGTGACCGAGCCAGGGAGCTGGAGGATCTCCAGGAGGCTGTCCAGAAGCATGGTGGCCCGGCCGGGAGCAGGGAGGACCAGCCGGAGCTGGAGGCTGAGCAGCAGGCCATTCAGAGGGACTTCCAGCAGCTCCTCACCCCCCTGGCCCAGCGCAGGGGCAAGTTGGAGGCAGCCAAGGCCGTGCATCAGTTCTACCGGGACCTGGCTGATGAGATTGTGAGGATGCCTTTCAGCTTATTGTCAACCCCATTATAGTATTGTTTTTACTATCTGAAACCTGTCAGAATGCTTTCTCAGATAATTGCTGACATGAACACTGTGTTATCCTTCACTGCTCTCTCTCTCTCTCTCTCATTCTCTATCTTTCTCTCTCTCATTTTCTATCTTTCTCTCTCTCTCTCTCTTTCTCTCTCTCTCTATCTTTCTCTCTCTCTCTTTCTCTCTATCTTTCTCTCTCTCTCTTTCTCTCTCTCTTTCTCTCTCTCTCCATCTGTCTTTCTTTCTGCCGGTCTATCGTAGCTCTGGGTAGAGGAGAGGTTGCCCCTTGCGATGTCAGATGAACATGGCAGCAACCTCCAGACGGTCCAATTGCTGTTGAAGAAGAACCAGACGTTACAGAGAGAGATGAAGGGCCACCAGCCGCGGGTGGAGGAGGTGTTGGAGCGTGGCCGGAGGATGGCATCAGCCGCTACAGAGGAGGGCGGGCCGGAGGCAGAGCGTATTGGAGAGCAGGTGTGCACACACACACCAGTGGAGGCTGCTGAGGGGAGGGCAGCTCATAATAGTGACTGGAATGGAGTCAATGGAATGGCATCAAACATGTGGTTTCCATGTGGTTGATAACATTCCATTCAGGCCATTATTATGAACCGTCCTCCCATTAGCAGCCTCCACTGACACACACACACACACACACACACACACACACACACACACACACACACACACACACACACACACACACTCCCTTTCATATTTCCTTCAACCCTGATTATCGGTTTGTTTTGAGACTGTGTTTTCTTTGTGTTCTATATTGTAAAGCATCTGTATAAAGGGCTATAGAAAACCTGTGTATCGCTTTGATTCCAGGTGAAGGAGCTGAAGGAGGTGTGGGCCAGGCTACAGGAGGAGATGGCTAAGAGGAGAGACCGGCTGAATGGATCTAACCGGGCCCATCAGTACTACAACGATGCTGACGAGGCAGAAGCCTGGATAGGAGAGCAGGAACTCTACATGATTGCTGATGACAAGGCCAAGGTCAGGATGGAAGGGGAGAGGAAAGGAGGGGAGAAGGGGAGAGGGGAGGAGAGGAAAGGGGAGGAGAGGGGAGGAAGGGAGGAGAGGAGAGGGGAGGAGGGAAAGAGAGGAGAGAGGAGGTGAGAGGAGGGAGGAGGAGAGGAGGCAGAGGCCTGGATAGGACAGCAGGAACTCTACATGATTGCTGATGACAGGTCCAAGGTACTATTCACAAAAAATGTTTAGAACTATCAGGTAGCTCTAATGATTAATTTGAGAGTGGTTTTTATTTCCCTTTATAGCAAACCAAGTGGTGGGGATGCTGTTTGGCTGAAAAACAAATGACAGGTTGTGACTTTAAAGTGTTCATTTGTTCTCCACCATTCGCCAGGATGAGCAGAGTGCCATGTTGATGTCGAAGCGTCACCTGATAGTGAAGCAGGCTGTAGATGTCTACTCAGATTCCATCCAGAAGCTGTCTGACCGTGCTCAGAAGATGCTGAATGAAGACCACCCTAATGGGTGAGTGCAACCCAGACACCAGTCTGTCAGTCATCTTACCTTGTGTATTACGATGTAGCCTTCTCTGTAGGCCTCAGAGTATTCAAGACTATGTTGCATAAATGTATTAATACATTTTTCGAATTGGTCTCTTGTTCCTCACTATGTAACAGTATATTTGAGAGAGGGAGGGTGTGGTTATGATTGTGTCTCTAACCAATCAAAGATCAGACAGCTATGAAACAGTAAAGCCATGATGCATGATGATGACATGTCTCATCTTGTCAGTCACTCTCTCTTTCTCCTCTCTCTATCCTGATCTCTCTCTCTCAATTCAATTATCTCTCTCTCTCAATTCAATTAATTTATCTCTCTCTCAATTCAAGTATCTATATTTCTCTTCTCTCCTCCCTCTCCCTCTCTGTCTCTCATTCTCTTTCTCTCTCGCTCTCTCTCCCTCTCTCCCCATAGTGAATCTATCATCCGTCGCCAGGGCCAGGTGGATAAACAGTACGCTGGTTTGAAGGACTTGGCAGAAGAACGCAGGAGGAAGCTGGACCATGTCTATCATCACTTCCTGCTGAGCCGAGAGGTGGAGGATCTGGAGCACTGGATCGCTGAGAGGGACGTGGTGGCCTCCTCACAGGAGATGGGACAGGACCTGGACCATGTTACAGTGAGGAGGGAGGGAGAGGATGGCAGGGAGGGAGGGCTAGGACCTCTGGAGGGCTTCAATGAGCTTCCCAGGGGTACTGAAGCTGGGGGAAAACGAACAAATAAATGTAAAGTTCTAGGTAGCTGAAGGGATGGTCCAAGCATGAAGTCCCACCTTGTATTAGTTCTCTCTGTAATATTCTGTATTCTTATGACGTATATCCACGCTCTTATAATTGCTTTATTATCTTCACATTTTTAAGATGATTTTATTTTCCGTTTCCTTCTCCAAATCAAAAACGTCCAGATCCTGAGGGACAAGTTCCGTGACTTTTCCCGGGAGACAGGGATGGTGGGACAGGAGCGGGTGGACTATGTGAACCAGACGATAGATGAGCTGATCAAGGCGGGCCACACGGAGGCTGCTGCCATGGCTGATTGGAGGGACAGCGTCAACGAGAGCTGGGCTGACCTGCTGGAACTCATAGACACCCGAGTTCAGCTCCTACAGGCCTCCCACGACCTGCTCAAGTCAGTCTGCACACAACCTGCTCATGTCAGTCTGCACACAACCTGCTCATGTCAGTCTGCACACAACCTGCTCAAGTCAGTCTGCACACAACCTGCTCATGTCAGTCTGCACACAAATGACGGCAAATGGCTCATCAATGCCACTAACTGTTTTTGGCTTTGTATGCCTAGGCTCCAAAACAAGACAAACACAAAAAAAACATTTAGACATTTCATAGATGTTTGATATCTGACTTCTGACAGATGAAAGTAGATTATATTTGTACACCACAGTGTGGTCTGATGGGTCAGCTGTAACAGAATGTCCTGGTCGTTCTCAGGTACTTCGATGATGGGAAGGAGCTGGTGTCTCAAATCCAGGAGAAACTAAATGAGATTCCTGCTGACCTGGGAGAAGACTTCAGCAAGGCAGATTCCTTCCACCGCATGCACGCCGCCTTCGAGAGGGACATCAGCGCCCTGGGAAAACAGGTACACCTTAACACCATACTGCCTGTTTGGCCTGGAGTTGAGAGGTCTACAGGAGAGGCAGCATTAAGACTAAGAGATATTATGCTGACTAGAGATGGCGCTAGTGTACAGCCATGTACAGTCGTGGCCAAAAGTTGAGAATGACACAAATATACATTTTCACAAAGTCTGCCTCCTCAGTTTGTATGGTGGCAATTTGCATATACTCAAGAATGTTACGAAGAGTGATAAGATGAATTGCAATTAATTGCAAAGTTCCTCTTTGCCATGCAAATGAACTGTATCTCCCCCCAAATATTTCCACTGTATTTCAGCCCTGCCACAAAAGGACCAGCTGACATCACGTCAGTGATTCTCTCATTAACACCGGTGTGAGTGTTGACAAGGACAACGCTGGAGATCACTCTGTCATGCTGATTGAGTTCGAATAACAGACTGGAAGCTTCAAAAGGAGGGTGGTGCTTGGAATCATCGTTCTTCCTCTATCAACCATGGTTACCTGCAAGGAAACACGTGCCGTCATCATTGCTTTGCACAAAAAGGGCTTCACAGGCAAGGATATTGCTGCCAGTAAGATTGCACCTAAATCAACCCTTTATCGGATCAAGAACTTTAAGGAGAGCGGTTCAATTGTTGTGAATAAGGCTTCAGGGCGCCCAAGAAAGTCCAGCAAGCGCCAGGACCGTCTCCTAAAGTTGATTCAGCTGCTGGATCGAGGCACCACCAGTACAGAGCTTGCTCAGGAATGGCAGCAGGCAGGTGTGAGGTGGAGACTTTTGGAGGATGGCCTGGTGTCAAGAAGAGCAGCAAAGAAGCCACTTCTCTCCAGGAAGAACATAAGGGACAGACTGATATTCTGCAAAAGGTACAGGGATTGGACTGCTGAGGACTGGGGTAAAGTCTGATGAATTCCCTTTCCGATTGTTTGGGGCATCCGGAAAAACACTTGTCCGGAGAAGACAATGTGAGCGCTACCATCAGTCCATGCCAACAGTAAAGCATTATGAGACCATTCATGTGTGGGGTTGCTTCTCAGCCAAGGGAGTGGGCTCACTCACAATTGTGCCTAGGAACACAGCCATGAATAAAGAATGGTACCAACACATCCTACGAGAGCAACTTCTCCCAACCATTCAGGAACAGTTTTGTGACGAACAATGCCTTTTCCAGCATGATGGAGCACCATCATAAGGCAAAAGTGATAACTAAGTGGCTCGGGGAACATAAATTGATATTTTGGGACCATGGCCAGGAAACTCCCCAGACCTTAATCCCATTGAGAACTTGTGGTCAATCCTCAAGAGGCGGGTGAACAAACAAACACCCACAAATTCTGACAAACTCCAAGCATTGATTATGCAAGAATGGGCTGCCATCAGTCAGGATGTGGTCCAGAAGTTAATTGACAGCATGCCAGGGTGGATTGCAGAGGTCTTGAAAAAGAAGGGTCAACACTGCAAATATTGACTCTTTGCATCAACTTCTTGTTATTGTCAATAAAAGCCTTTGACACTTATAAAATGCTTGTAATTATACTTTAGTATTCAATAGTAACATCTGACAAAATATCTGAAGACACTGAGGCAGCAGACTTTGTGAAAATTAATATTTGTGTCATTCTCAAAACGTTTGGCCACGACTGTACAGTTCAAGTTATATGAAGGTGAGTAATCATATCAAGATTTATTTATACAGCACATTTCAGACATGAAATGCAACTCAATGTGCATCATGGAAAAAACTAATAAAAACGAATGAAAATAAAAGCTGAAATATTTACTACACAACAAACATGAGGATAAAAAAACAGCAACAATAAAGACTGAAAAGCACCCCGAGGTAAAGCAAAGCTAAAAAGGTACACCACAGTGTGGTCTGATGGGTGGAGCTAAAGACAGCGTTTGTTTGTGTATGGCATGCAGGGCTCCCTGTAGCAACACATTGCAATATCCCTGAACCCCAGTTGTGATTGGAGTTGTTCAAATCCGGCTCAAAGGGCCATAAAGAAAAGAACAGCATCTAACTTAGAGGGCATGAAAGTCTTCTACATTCAGGTTTCTCTCTGTCACCACCATAGTATAACAGTATCATTTTTTATAGATATAGAAAAAGCACCTCCACCTCCCTCCTTCTCCCCCACCAGGTGCAGCAGTTCCAGGAGACAGCGGCCCGTCTGCACGCCCAGTATGCTGGGGACCAGGCTACAGAGATCCAGGCCCAGGAGAAGGACGTGGTGGAGGCCTGGAAGGCTCTTCTGGATGCCTGTGACGGCCGCAGGAAACGCCTGGAGGAGACAGCTGACAAGTTCCGCTTCTTCACCATGGTCCGAGACCTGATGGCCTGGATGGAGAGCACCATACAGCAAATAGAGACACAGGAGAAACCACGGTAAACTCTTGTGACCGACTGTTGACATAAATTCTAGCTAGCTAGTGCAACCAAGACTGCGGGGGGAGGCAAGGAGGTCCCATGTCTCCGTTGGAGCCAGGTGTTGGCAACACCACAGTTGTGGGTTTAATTCCTGCTCGTACTGAATATATGCATAGAAAAGCATCTTCATGACTACACAATAGGAAACGGAGGAGAGTGGACAGGCAATATGGAGGGGTGAGGGGATGGAGAGAGAGAGCGATAAAGTTAGATGATAACCTTTCTACCTCTCCCCAGGGACATGCCATCAGTAGAGCTGCTGTTTGGGTGACAGGATGGAGAGATAGAGGGATGGAGCGATAGAGGATAGAGGGAGAGAGAGGGTGGAGAAAGAGAGCAGAGAGAGATAGAGGATAGAGCGATAGAGGATAGAGCGATAGAGGATGGAGAGAGAGAGAGGGTGGAGAAAGAGAGCAGAGAGAGAGCAATAGAGGATGGAGAGAGAGAGAGGGTGGAGAAAGAGAGCAGAGAGAGAGCGATAGAGGATGGAGAGAGAGAGAGAGGGTGGAGAAAGAGAGCAGAGAGAGAGCGATAGAGGACAGAGAGAGAGAGAGGGTGGAGAAAGAGAGTAGAGAGAGAGAGCGATAGAGGATAGAGCGATAGAGGATGGAGAGAGAGAGGGTGGAGAAAGAGAGGGTGGAGAAAGAGAGCAGATAGAGGATGGAGCGATAGAGGATGGAGCGATAGAGGATGGAGCGATAAAGGATGGAGCGATAGAGGATGGAGCGATAGAGGGTAGAGAGAGAGGGTGGAGAGAGAGGGTGGAGAAAGAGAGCAGTGAGAGATAGAGGATAGAGCGATAGAGGATGGAGAGAGAGAGAGAGGGCGGAGAGAGAGAGGGCGGAGAAAGAGAGGGTGGAGAAAGAGAGGGTGGAGAAAGAGAGGGTGGAGAGAGAGGATAGAGAGATAGAGAATAGAGCGATAGAGGATGGAGAGAGAGAGGGTGGAGAAAGAGCGCAGAGAGAGATAGAGGATAGAGCGATAGAGGATGGAGAGAGAGAGGGTGGAGAAAGAGAGCAGAGAGAGATAGAGGATAGAGCGATAGAGGATGGAGAGAGAGAGTGTGGAGAAAGAGAGCAGAGAGAGCGATATAGGATGGAGAGAGAGAGGGTGGAGAAAGAGAGCAGAGAGAGATAGAGGATAGAGCGATAGAGGATAGAGCGATAGAGGATGGAGAGAGAGAGGGTGGAGAAAGAGAGGGTGGAGAAAGAGAGCAGATAGAGGATAGAGCGATAGAGGATGGAAAGAGAGAGGGGGGAGAAAGAGAGCAGAGAGAGATAGAGAATAGAGGGATGGAGAGAGAGAGTGTGGAGAAAGAGAGCAGAGAGAGAGCGATATAGGATGGAGAGAGAGAGGGTGGAGAAAGAGAGCAGAGAGAGATAGAGGATAGAGCGATAGAGGATAGAGCGATAGAGTATAGAGCGATAGAGGATGGAGAGAGAGAGGGTGGAGAAAGAGAGGGTGGAGAAAGAGAGCAGATAGAGGATAGAGCGATAGAGGATGGAGCGATAGAGGATGGAGCGATAGAGGGTGGAGAGAGAGGGTGGAGAGAGAGGGTGGAGAAAGAGAGTAGTGAGAGATAGAGGATAGAGGATGGAGAGAGAGAGAGAGGGCGGAGAAAGAGAGGGTGGAGAAAGAGACGGTAGAGAGAGAGAGGGTGGAGAAAGAGAGCAGAGAGAGATAGAGGATAGAGCGATAGAGGATAGAGCGATAGAGGATGGAGAGAGAGAGGGTGGAGAAAGAGAGGGTGGAGAAAGAGAGCAGATAGAGGATAGAGCGATAGAGGATGGAGCGATAGAGGATGGAGCGATAGAGGGTGGAGAGAGAGGGTGGAGAAAGAGAGCAGTGAGAGATAGACGATAGAGGATGGAGAGAGAGAGAGAGGGCGGAGAAAGAGAGGGTGGAGAAAGAGAGCAGATAGAGGATAGAGTGATAGAGGATGGAGAGAGAGAGGGTGGAGAAAGAGAGGGTGGAGAAAGAGAGCAGATAGAGGATGGAGCGATAGAGGGTGGAGAGAGAGGGTGGAGAGAGAGGGTGGAGAGAGAGGATAGAGAGATAGAGGATAGAGCGATAGAGGATGGAGAGAGAGAGGGTGGAGAAAGAGAGCAGAGAGAGATAGAGGATGGAGCGATAGAGGATGGAGCTATAGAGGGTGGAGAGAGAGAGTGGAGAGAGAGGGTGGAGAAAGAGAGTAGTGAGAGATAGAGGATAGAGGATGGAGAGAGAGAGAGGGTGGAGAAAGAGAGGGTGGAGAAAGAGAGGGTGGAGAAAGAGAGGGTGGAGAGAGAGAGGGTGGAGAGAGAGGATAGAGAGATAGAGGATAGCGCGATAGAGGATGGAGAGAGAGAGGGTGGAGAAAGAGAGCAGAGAGAGATAGAGGATAGAGCGATAGAGGATGGAGAGAGAGAGGGTGGAGAAAGAGAGCAGAGAGAGATAGAGGATAGAGCGATAGAGGATGGAGAGAGAGAGTGTGGAGAAAGAGAGCAGAGAGAGAGCGATATAGGATGGAGAGAGAGAGGGTGGAGAAAGAGAGCAGAGAGAGATAGAGGATAGAGCGATAGAGAGTGGAGAAAGAGAGGGTGGAGAAAGAGAGGGTAGAGAGAAAGAGAGCAGAGAGAGATAGAGGGAGGTCCGCTCACCAACCAAGATTTCACAAAATGGGAGGAACACCAAATTGAAACTCTGCATGCAGATTCCTGCAAAAATATCCTCAGTGTACAACGTAAACACCAAATAATGCATGCAGAGCAGAATTAGGCCAATACCCACTAATTATCAAAATCCAGAAAAGAGACGTTAATTTTACAACCACCTAAAAGGAAGCGATTCCCAAACCTTCCATAACAAAGCCATCACCTACAGAGATATGAACCTGGAGAAGAGTCCCCTAAGCAAGCTGGTCATGGGGCTCTGTTCACAAACACAAACACACCCCACAGAGCCCCAGGACAGCAACACAATTAGACCCAATCAAATCATGAGAAAACAAAAAGATAATTACTTGACACATTGGAAAGAATTAACAAAAAAACAGAGCAAACTATAATGCTATTTGGCCCTAAACAGAGTGTACACAGTGGCAGAATACTTGACCACTTTAACTGACCCAAACTTAAGGAAAGCTTTGACTAGGTACAGACTCAGTGAGCATAGCTTTGCCATTGAGAAAGGCCGCCGCAGGCAGACCTGGCTCTCAAGAGAAGACAGGCTATGTGCACACTGCCCACAAAATGAGGTGGAAACTGAGCTGCACTTCCTAACCACCTGTCCAATGTATGACCATATTAGAGACACATATTTCCCTCAGATTACACAGATCCACAAAGAATTTGAAAACGAACCCAATTTTGATAAACTCCGTATCTACTGGGTGAAATACCTCAGTGTGCCATCACAGCAGCAAGATTTGTGACCTGTTGCCACAAGAAAAGGGCAACCAGTGAAAAACAAACACCATTGTAAATACAACCCATATTTATATTTATTTATTTTCCCTTTTGTACTTTAATCATTTGTACATCGTTACAACACTGTATATATATAATATAACATTTGTAATGTCTTTATTGTTTTGAAACTTCTGTATGTGTAATGTTTACTGTTAATTTTTATTGTTTATTTCACTTTTGTATATTATCTACCTCACTTGCTTTGGCAATGTTAACACGTGTTTCCCATGCCAATAAAGCACCTTGAATTGAATTGAATTGAATAGAGGATGAAGAGATAGAGAAAGAGAGTACAGTGAGATAGAGGATGAAGAGATAGAGGATGGAGAGAGAGAGGATGGAGAGAGAGAGAATGGAGAGAGAGAGTATGAGGAGATAGAGAGAGAGAGTACAGCGAGATAGAGGATGAAGAGATATATAGGAAGGAGAGATAGAGGATAGAGAGATAGAGGTTGTAGAGATAGAATAAAGAGAGAGAATGAAGAGATAGAGGAAGGAGAGAGATATAGGAAGGAGAGAAAGGAAAGAGAGAGGATATAGATAGAATAGAGAGAGATAGAGGATGAAGAGATAGAGAGTTAGAGGATAAAGATATATATGATGGAGAGTAAGAGGGTGAGAGATAGAGGCTAGAGAGAACTAGAGTTGAGAGATAGAGTCTGGAGAGATAGAGGCGGGAGAGATGGAGAGATAAAGGCTGGAGAGATAGAGGATGCAGAGATAGAGGCTGGAGAGATAGAGAGATAGTGGGTAGAGAGATAGAGGACGAAGAGAAAGAGGATGGAGAGAGAGGTTGGAGAGATAAAGAGAGAGAGAGAGAGAGAGATAGAGAGAGAGAGATAGAGGATGGAGAGAGATGATTGAGAGATAGAGAGAGGGTGAGAGATAGAGGGTGAGAGAGTTAGAGGATGAAGAGATAGAGTATGGAGAGATGGAGAGAGAGTGATAGAGTAGAGAGAGATAACGATGGAGTGATAGACGATAGAGAGATAGAGGATGGGGAGAGATAGAGGATAGAGTAGAGAGAGATAGAGGATGGAGAGATAGAGGCAAGAGAGAGTTAGAGGATGAAAAGAGAGGATGGAGAGAGATATAGGAAGGAGAGATAAAGAGAGAGAGAGAGAGAGAGAGAGATAGAGTAGAGAGAGATAACGATGGAGTGATAGACGATAGAGAGATAGAGGATGGGGAGATAGATAGAGGATAGAGTAGAGAGAGATAAAGGATGGAGAGATAGAGGCGGGAGATATAGATGCAAGAGAGAGTTAGAGGATGAAAAGAGAGGATGGAGAGAGATATAGGAAGGAGAGATAAAGGAAGGAGAGAGAGGGATGAGAGATAGAGGCGAGAGAGAGAGGCTAGAGCGAGTTAGAGGATAGAGAGATATAGGATGAAGAAAGAGGCTGGAGAGAAAGAGGCTGCTGGAGAGAAAGGCTAGAGAGATGGAGGCTGGAGAGATGGAGTGATAGAGAATGGAGAGATAAAGTTAGATGATAACAGGTTGTTTCTACCTATCTCTCCTCAGGGATGTGTCATCAGTAGAGCTTCTTATGAAGTACCACCAGGGGATCAGGGCTGAGATCGACCAGCGTGGACCAAAGTTCTCTGACTGTGTGGCGCACGGCAAGGCTCTGCTGGCATGCAAACACAAATACTCTGCTGAGGTGAGGAACACCAGGACTCTAATTCTTTGCATCCTATCTCCTCGCCTTTGCCTTCCCTCAGACCTTCTCCTCCAATGTGTTTTGAGAAGGAGGCGAGGAGAGAGTATGCAAGGAATCAAGGAAAGGAATTGTGAAAGACCCTGGGGCCACTTGACATTTTTTTGGATACAGTATGTGGCTTTTTCTATATCTTGTGACTACCTCATTTAAACACTGAACTCAATTGACCATCCATGTTGCTGTCATCCGTGTTCTCCCTCAGATCAAGGAGAAACTGATCCAGCTGATGGAGAAGAAGAAGGAGATGATGACCAAGTGGGACGACCGATGGGACTGGCTCAGGCTCTGTGAGTACAACAACAACCACAATGACAACAACAACAACCACAATGACAACAACAACCACAACGACAACCACAATGACAATGACAACCACAATGACAATGACAACCACAATGACAACAACAACCACAATGACAACAACAACCACAATGACAACAACAACCACAACAACAACAACCACAATGACAACAACCACAATGACAACAACAACCACAATGACAACAACAACCACAATGACAACAACAACCACAACAACAACAACCACAATGACAACAACCACAATGACAATAACAACCACAATGACAACAACAACCACAATGACAACAACAACCACAATGAACACAACCACAATGACAACAACAATCACAATGACAACAACCACAATGACCACAATGACAACAACCACAATGACCACAATGACAACAACCACAATGACAACGACCACAACCACAATGACAACAACAGCCACAATGACAACAACAACCACAATGACAACAACCACAATGACAACAACCACCACAATGACAACAACAACCACAATGACAACAACAACCACAATGACAACAACAACCACAATGACAACAACAACAACCACAATGACAACAACAACAACAACCACAATGACGACAACAACAACCACAATGACAACAACAACCAACACAATGACAACAACAACCACCACAATGGCAACAACAACCACCACAATGACAACAACCACCACAATGACAACAACAATCACCACAATGACAACAAAAACAACCACAATGACAACAACAACCACCACAATTACAACAACAACAACCACAATGACAACAACAACAACCACAATGACAACAACAACCCCCACAATGACAACAACAACCACCACAATTACAACAACAACAACCACAATGACAACAACAACAACCACAATGACAACAACAACAACCACAATGACAACCACCACAATGACAACAACAACAACCACAATGACAACAACAACAACCACAATGACAACAACAACCACAATGACAACAACCACCACAATGACAACAACAACAACCACAATGACAACAACAACCACCACAATGACAACAACAGCAAACACAATGACAACAACAACCACAATGACAACAACAACAACCACAATGACAACAACAACAACCACAATGATGACAACAACCACAATGATGACAACAACCACAATGACAACAACAACAACCACAATGACAACAACAACCACAATGACAACAACAACAACCACAATGACAACCACAACAACCACAATGACAACCACAACAACCACAATGACAACAACAACAACCACAATGACAACAACCACAATGACAACAACAACAACCACAATGACAACAACAACAACCACAATGACAACAAAAACAACCACAATGACAACAACAACAACCACAATGACAACAACAACAACCACAATGACAACCACAATGACAACAACAACCACAACAACCACATTGACAACAACAACAACCACAATGACAACAACAACAACCACAATGACAACAACAACAACCACAATGACAACAACCACAATGACAACAACAATCACAACAACCACAATGACAACAACAACCACAACAACCACAATGACAACAACAACTGCTGTACATTCCCTTTTTCCTTCCGTCCTCATACTGTAGTCTATAGATCAGCGTGAACACAGAAACACCAGACCCGGGCCCAAATAGCATACTTACACATTTGTCTTATTTGTGCCCAAGTGTTGGAGGTGTGCCAGTTTGCGCGGGATGCCTCAGTGGCGGAGGCGTGGCTAGTGGCTCAGGAGCCGTACGTGGCCAGTAAGGACCTGGGACAGACTATAAACGAGGTGGAGAAACTACTGAAGAGACACGAAGCCTTCGAGAAGTCCACTGCCACCTGGGAGGAACGCTTCTCAGCCCTGGAGAGACTTACTACGGTATGTGGTAGAAAGGATTGGGTGTGTATTTGTGTGTGTTTGTTTGTGTGTCTGTGATCTGTGTAAAGCTTCATCCTCATTTGGCAGTTTTTTCTGATGTCACCATTTTCCATATAAACAAGTACAGTATACAGTATGGGTCTATCCATTACCTGTTTGTGGGCGAAAGTTAGTTCTCACATTCTCTCTCTCTCTCTCTCTCTCTGTCTCTCTGTCTCTCTCTCTCTCTCTCTCTCTGTCTCTCTCTCTCTCTCTCTCTCTCTCAGTTGGAGCTGCTAGAGTTGAGGAAGCAGCAGCAGGAGATACAGCAGTTTTTAACAGAGGAGCAGAAGCGTTCACAGATGGAGAGCAGGAGAGAAGACACAGGATTTGCAGAGGATTCCTCCCAGCTCTACACCATCGAGGAGCAGACACTGGTTAGTACTGAGCTAATGTGTACTGACGAAGTGACCCTCTCTGACCATATCCATTCTGTCCTGCTCTCTGTCCATGAGTCCTCCGATCTTTCTCTCTCTGTCCATGGATGACATACATAAGGATATCATGGGCTAGATTTAATCAGAATGACATCTGTTGTTTTGGCAGTGTCAGAGGTGGAACTGCATTGGAGTTGTCAAATCCACAAGCGTCTCTTTGTGCTACCTTATTGCGGACACTGCCATTGGATGCAATGAAACCACACCTGACTATAATCTGACAAATTCCATGCAGCCACGTTAGAAATTCAAACACTCAAATTAGACCAGGGATGGATGTCAGACTTTTTCGCCATCCCTAGCAAACACAGCTGATTAAATTGATGACATTTTAAACGTAAGAACATGATTAGTTGATTATTGGAGTCAGGTGTGTTAGCTGTGGCTCGGGCAAAACTGTTACACCAATCAGGCCCCCGTGGACTGGAGTTGCCCACCCCTGAATGAGGCTAACACTTTACAAAAAGGTTCATTTATAAAGGATTTATAAAGGGGTTATAATGACATTATTAACCATTTTTTTTAAATCATTTGTAAATGCATTTGAAAAACATGAATAAAAACGTTATATGGCATTGGTCAAAACAGTGCAATAACCAGTCAGTGTTTGCCAAGTAGTGAGCCAATATTTACCTCCAGTTATTAACCATTTATAAATGAACTTATAAATTATCATAAGATGAATGTTTATGTATCATCTTGGAACCTTATTTTCAATAGTTGCACAGTTGAACAAGTTATTTTCTCATGTTTGGGTGTGATGAATTGGTACTCTGTCCCAGGAACGGAAGAGGTTGGTTTTCATGATGTGTCTTGATCCACCTTTGAAACCTGTTACCCCTTACCAGATTATATCAACACCATCACTTCTCTGTGATTGTGATAGTCCAAGTATAATCAACGCAGTGGTGTGAAATGGTGACCGTAATACCATTGTGAGAGGTATCCTCTCACACAACGCTTAATGTTTTGGTCTTCATACCCACCATTCATTGACTGAACATGGTTAACAAAGTGCTGAATGCATTTCCCCTTACTGTGAAATGCTGACTTACAAGCCCCTAACCAACAATGCAGAGTAAGAAAATATTTTCTAAATAAACTAAAGTTAAAAAGAAAGTGACACAATAAAATAACAATAACGAGGCTATACACAGGGTTGAAAGGGTCAATGTGCAGGGATACGGGTTAGTTGAGGTAATTGAGGTAATATGTACATGTAGGGAGGGGTAAAGTGACTGTGCATAGATAATTAACAGTGAGTAGCAGCAGCACAAAAAGGGGGTTCATGTAAATTGTCTGGGTAGCCATTTGATTAACTGTTCAGCAATCTTATGGCTTGGGGATAGAAGCTGTTCAGCAGTCTGATGGCTTGGGGGTAGAAGCTGTTCAGCAGTCTGGTGGCTTGAAGGTAATAGCTGTTCAGCAGTGTTATGGCTTGGGGGTAGTAGCTGTTTAGCAGTATTATGGTTTGGAGGTAGAAGCTGTTCAGCAGTATTATGGCTTGGGGGTAGTAGCTGTTCAGCAGTGTTATGGCTTGGGGGTAGAAGCTGTTCAGCAGTATTATGGCTTGGGGGTAGTAGCTGTTCAGCAGTGTTATGGCTTGGGGGTAGAAGCTGTTCAGCAGTGTTATGGCTTGGGGGTAGTAGCTGTTCAGCAGTATTATGGCTTGGGGGTAGTAGCTGTTCAGCAGTGTTATGGCTTGGGGGTAGAAGCTGTTCAGCAGTATTATGGCTTGGGTGTAGTAGCTGTTCAGCAGTATTATGGTTTGGAGGTAGAAGCTGTTAAGGAGCCTTTTAGACCTAGACTTGCCGTGCGGTAGCAGGGAGAACAGTCTATGACTTGGGTGGCTGGAGTCTTAATTTAAAAAATAACTTTTACCCCTTTTTCTCCCCAATTTCGTGGTATCCAATTGGTGGTTACAGTATTGTCTCATCGCTGCAACTCCCGTACGGTCCCGTACGCGATGGGACAAGGACATCCCTGCCGGCCAAACCCTCCCCTTACCCGGACAACGCTGGACAAACTGTCGCGGCCGGCTGCGACAGAGCCTGGACTCAAACCCAGAATCTCTAGTGGCACTGCGATGCATTTGACTACTGCGCCACTTGAGAGGCCCTGGGTGGCTGGAGTCTTTGACAATTTTTAGGGCCTTCCTCTGACACTGCCTGGTATAGAGGTCCTGGATGGCAGGAAGATTGGCCCCAGTGATGTACTGTGCCGAATGCACTACCCTCTGTAGCACATTGAAGTTGCCATACCAGGTGGTGATGCAACCATGCTCTCAATGGTGCAGATGTATAACTTTTTGAGGATTTAACTTCTTGGTGACAGGGGGGCAGTATTGAGTAGCTTGGATGAATAAGGTGCCCAGAGTAAACTGCCTGCTACTCTGTCCCAGATGCTAATATATTATTAGTAGTATTGGATAGAAAACACTCCAAAGTTTATAAAACTGTTTGAATGATGTCTGTGAGTATAACAGAACTCATATGGCAGGTGAAAACCTGAGACAAATCCAACCAGGAAGTGGGAAATCTGAGGTTTGTAGTTTCATTTAAGTGATTGCCTATCCAATATGCTGTGTATATGGGGCCAGATTGCACTTCCCAAGGCTTCCAGCAGATGTCAACAGTCTTTAGAAAGTTGTTTGAGGCTTCTATTGTGGAAGGGTGTCGAATAAGAGCTGTTTCAACAAGTGGACTAGGCTGTGGCCAAACAGTTGTTTACTGTGCGGTCACGCGGGTGCGCCGTGCCTTCTTTTTCCTCTGTAATGAATACGCTTTTGTCCTGTTGGAATATTATTGAAGATTTATTATAAAAAGACCCTAAGGTTGATTGTAAACATCGTTTGACATGTTTCTACAAACTGTAATGGAACTCCTTTGACTTTTCGTCTGGATTTTGCGCTCGCGCATTGTGCCTTTGGAATAGTGAACTAAACGCGCAAACAAAACGGAGGTTTTTGGACATAAATATGGACGTAATCGAACAAAACAAACATTTCTTGTGGGAGTCCTGGGAGTGCATTCCGATGAAGATCAGAAAAGGTAAGGGAAGATTTCTAATGCTATTTCTGACTTTTGTTGACTCCACAACTTGGCGGGTAACTGTATGGCTTGTTTTGTGGCTGAACGCTGTTCTCAGATTATTGAATATTGTGCTTTTGCCAAAAAGCTTTTTTGAAATCTGACACAGCGGTTGCATTAAGAACAAGTTTATCTTTAATTCTATGTAAAACATGTATCTTTCATCAAAGTTTATGATAAGTATTTCTGTTATTTGATGTGACTCTTTGCAATTTCTCCGGATGTTTTGGAGGCATTTCTGAACATGGCGCCAATGTAAACTGAGATTTTTGGATATAAATATGAACTTCATCGAACAAAACATACATGTATTGTGTAACATTGAGTCCTGGGATTGTCATCTGATGAAGATTGTCAAAGGTTAGTGATTCATTTTATCTATATTTCTGCTTTTTGTGACACCTCTCTTTGGTTGGAAAATGGCTGAATGCTTTCTGTGACTAGTTGCTGACCTAAAATAATGATATGTTCTGCTTTCACCAAAAAGCTTTTTTGAAATCGGACACTGTGGTTGGATTAACGAGAAGTGTATCTATAAAATGGTGTAAAATACTTGTATGGTTGAGGAATTTTATTTATGAGATTTCTGTTGTTTTGAATTTGGCGCCCTGCACTTTCACTGGCTGTTGGCAAGGTGGGACGCTAGCATCCCGAACGATCCCAGAGAGGTTAAGGACCCATTAATGCCTATAAGTATATCTAAGCTCTGACTGAACTCTCAAATCATCTATAAATGATTTACCCACATGTATAACTGCTAAAAGTATACTGTACCATATTTTTATAGTGACAGACAAAACATTTATAACTGCTAAAAGAATACCTTATTTTAAAGTGGCAATCCACTGGCTATTAACAAATGAGTTACCAACATTGCTAACTGCTGAAAAGATACATTTAAAGAAAGTGAAAGCCTACTGACCATTTATTAATGAGTTAGACTTGGTATTCACACCCCTTGACTTATTCCAAATGTAGCTGTGTTACAGTCTAAGTTCACACCTGGATTTTACAATATTTGCAAATTATTATTATTTTTTAACCCTACACAGCTACACAAACTAGTTTTCCTCTGATTTTTCCTGTGCTAAGCGCTATTCATTTTATTTTTGTCCTATGACAAGCATACCCATAACATCATGCAGCCACCACCATGCTTGAAAATATGAAGCGTGGTACTCCGTGATGTGTTTTGTTGGATTTGCCCCAAACATAACACGTTGTATTCAGGACATAAAGTTAATTACTTTGCCACATTTTTTGCAGTTTTACTTTAGTGCCTTATTGCAAATATGTGTATTTCTTTTCACTCTGTCATTTAGGTTAGTATTGTGGAGTAACTATAATGTTGTTGATCCATCATCAGTTTTCTCCTATCACAGCCATTAAACTCTAACTGTTTTAAAGTCACCATTCTCCGTCAACTGAGTTAGGAAGGATGTCTGTATCTTTGTAGTGACTGGGTGTTGATGCACAATACAAAGTGTAATTAATAACTTCACTATGCTCAAAGGGATATTCAATGTCTGCTTTTTAAAATTTCCTCCCATCTACCAATAGGTGCCCGTCTTTGCAAGGCGTTGGAAAACCTCCTTGGTCTTTGTGGTTGAATCTGTGAATCTGTTTTTGAAATTCACTGCTCGACTGAGTGACCTTACAGATAATTGTATGTGTAGGGTACATAGATGAGGTAGTCATTCAAAAAGCATGTTAAAAACTATTATTGCACATAGAGTGAGTCCATGCAACGTATGTGACTTGTTAAGCGAATTTTGACTCTTGAACTTACTTATTGACTCAAGACATTTCAGTTTTACATTTTGTATTAGACTGAACAAAAATATAAACACAACATGCAACACTTTCAAAGATTTTACTGAGTTACAGATCATATAAGGAAATCAGTAAATTTAAATAAATTCATTAGAACCTAATCTATGGATTTCTCATGTTATGGATGTGTCACTGCACTCCTAAATGATCTCACCGTTGCCCTTGGTTCTAAGCAATGTTGACTTGGCCAAAGCTTTTGATACAGTAGACCATTCCATTCTTGTGGGCAAGCTAAGGGGTATTGGTGTCTCTGAGGGGTATTTTTCCTAGTTTGCTAACTACCTCTCTCAAAGAGTGCAGTGTATAAAGTCAGAACATCTGCTGTCTCAGCCACTGCCTGTCACCAAGGGAGTACCCCAAGGCTCGATCCTAGGCCCCATGCTCTTCTCAATTTACATCAACAACATAGCTCAGGCAGTAGGAAGCTCTCTCATCCATATATATGCAGTTGATACAGTCTTATACTCAGCTGGCCCCTCCTTGGATTTTGGGTTAAACGCTCTACAACAAAGCTTTCTTAGTGTCCAACAAGCTTTCTCTGTCATTAACTTTGCTCTTTACTCCTTCAAAACAAAGGTCATGTAGTTTTGTAAGAAGAATGCCCCTCTCCTCACCAGTGTTATTACTACCTCTGAGGGTTTAGAGCTTGAGGTAGTCACCTCATAGAAGTACTTGGGAGTATGGCTAGACGGTACACTGTCCTTGTCTCAACACATATCAAAGCTGTAGGCTAAGGTAAAATCACATCTCCTTCACCCCAGCTGCCAAACTAACCCTGATTCAGATGACCATCCTACCCATGCTAGAATATGGAGGCGTAATATATAGATCAGCAGGTAAGGGTGCTCTCGAGCGGCTAGATGTTTTTTACCATTTGGGCATCAGTTTTGCCACCAATGTTCCTTATAGGACACATCACTGCACTCTATACTCCTCTGTATCCTCTGTAAACTGGACATCTCTGTTAACCTGTCGCAAGACCCACTGGTTGATGCTTATTTATAAAAACCTCTTAGACCTCACTCCACCCTATCTGAGATACATACTGCAGCACTCATCCTCCACATACAACACCCGTTCTGCCAGTCACATTCTGTTAAAGGTCCCCAAAGCACACACATCCCTGGGTTGCTCCTCTTTTCAGTTCGCTGCAGCTAGCAATTGGAACGAGTTTAAAAATGAATAACAAATATTCATTCAAAGACTCAATCATGGACACTCTTACTGACAATTGTGGCTGCTTCGCCTCATGTAATGTTGTCTCTAACTTCTTGCCTTTGTGTTGTCTGTGCCCAATAATGTTTTGTGCTGCTACCATGTTGTGCTGCTGCCATGTTGTGTTGCTTCCATGTTGTTGTCATTTGGTCTTGCTACCATACTGTGTTGTCATGTGGTCTTGCTACCATGCTGTGTTGTCATGTGGTCTTGCTACCATGCTGTGTTGTCATGTGGTCTTGCTACCATGCTGTGTTGTCATGTGGTCTTGCTACCATGCTGTGTTGTCATGTGGTCTTGCTACCATGCTGTGTTGTCATGTGGTCTTGCTACCATGCTGTGTTGTCATGTGGTCTTGCTGCCATGCTGTGTTGTCATGTGGTCTTGCTACCATGCTGTGTTGTCATGTGGTCTTGCTACCATGCTGTGTTGTCATGTGGTCTTGCTGCCATGCTGTGTTGTCTTGTGGTCTTGCTGCCATGCTGTGTTGTCATGTGGTCTTGCTGCCATGCTGTGTTGTCATGTGGTCTTGCTGCCATGCTGTGTTGTCATGTGGTCTTGCTGCCATGCTATGATTTTGTCTTCGGTCTCTCTTTTTGTAGTGTTGTGGTGTCTCTCTTGTCATGATGTGTGTTTTGTCCTATATAATTTTTTTTGAACGCAGCCTTTTGGTAGGCCGTCATTGTAACTAAGAATTCGTTTTTTACTGACTTGCCTTAAATAATATTTAGTTTCAAACGACATCAAAACAAAACAAAGCAAAACACATCATTTGAGTTGACCATTAGTCTGAAAACCAACAATGTTTCTTCCTGGGACAGGGCAACAATGCATCACACCCAAAAGTGAGAAAATATATATTTTTTGAACTGTATAACCATTTCAAATAAGTTTGCATCATGATAAATAAGGGTTCACTATAATACACATTTGTAAGGGCATTTATAAAGGGTTAATAGCTGGAGGTAAATAGTGGCTCACTATTTTGGCAAGCACTGACTGTCTATTGCACTATTTTGACCAATTCGTTATAACCGATTTATTAATGGTTTATAATTAATTTACAAATGATTAAACAACCATTAATAATGTAATTACAAACCCTTTATAAACCCTTTACAAAGAGATCTTTATTGTAAAGGTTTACGGAAAGGGGTCATTTCAAACATAGAGCCAACACTTTCTAGTGGCATTTCTGAATTTCTAACGCAGTAGGGATAGTAAGGAAGGGAGTGGTTTGTGACACACAAGAGCAGCCGCTCACCGATTGGTCAGCTCATACAGCAGTTACATCTCCAAAACATCTGGTATGCGGAATGTCGGCCAATGCTGATTAATGCTGATTACCGCTCAATCTGATTGAATCCAGGCCCATTTCTCTTTCCTATATGTACGTTAAAATTGATTGTAAATATATCATACTCAATTCTCCTTCCCAGTCTGCCTCTGGAGCAGTGGAGGTGGAGCCCAGTTTGGGTCAGTTGGAGGGAACAGCGGGTGACTCTACAGTGCCCATGGTCTCCGAGATGCAGGATGCTAGCTCTCTGGAGCTGCTGGATGCCTCTGTGTCAGGACAGACCCCCAGGGAGGGGGAGCCCCGGGCTGCCACCCTACCTGCTGACCCCCTCAGCCCTAAGGCTGTGCTACAGGAGGGCATGCTGGGACGGAAACACGATCTAGAGGCTGCTGGGAAGAAGGCTTCCAACAGGTAGAGACACTCACACCCTTAAAGAGCATGGTTATTGTTGCTATGGTTAGGCTTAAAATGGTTGATTTGCGTAGAATTAAGGCTGCACATTTTGCCAGTTATTTTGTATAGTTTGGGGTAATGAAAGAAGGTACTCACTCCAATTACAGTAGGTAGGATGTAAAGGATAGCTCATGATACTACCTCCAAATTATTCAAATAGTTTTGGGTAAGCTTGGGTTGCGTATGTATCTGCTTAAGGTGTTTTCCATCAAAATATGTCTGTGCTCCTGTCCTCTCCCAGGTCCTGGAACAACCTGTACTGTGTGCTGAAGCCTGGTCAGCTGTCTGTCTATAAGGACGCCAAGAGCTTCGGCCATGGCTCCACCTACCACGGAGAGGACCCTCTGTCGCTCGGCAACGCCAAATGGGAAGTCCTGAACAACTACAAGAAGAAGAAGCATGTATTCATACTGAGGTGAGGAACGTTAGTGTTTTAGGGTACGTAAACTCAGCAAAAAAAGAAATGTCCCTTTTTCAGGACCCTGGCTTTCAAATATATTTTGTAAAAATCCAAAGGACTTCACAGATCTTCACTGTAAAGGGTTTAAACACTGTTTCCCATGAACATGCACCTGTGGAACGGTCGTTAAGACACTAACAGCTTACAGACGGTAGGCAATTAAGGTCACAGTTAGGTCACAGCAATTAAGGTCACAAAACGTAGGACACTAAGAGGCCTTTCTACTGAATCTGAAAAACACCAAAAGAAAGATGCCCAGGGTCCCTGTTCATCTGCGTGAATGTGCCTTAGGCATGCTGCAAGGAGGCATGACTGCAGATGTGGCCAGGGCAATACATTGCAATGTCCGTACTGTGAGACGCCTAAGACAGTGCTACAGGGAGACATGACGGACAGCTGATCGTCCTCGCAGTGTATCCGAACATCACACCTGTGGGACAGGTACAGGATGGCAACAACAACTGCCCGAGTTATACAAGGAACGCACAATCCCTCCATCAGTGCTCAGACTGTCCGCAATAGGCTGAGAGAGGCTGGACTGAGGGCTTGTATAAGGATGTTGCAAGGCAGGTCCTCACCAGACATCACCGGCAACAATGTTGCCTATGGGCACAAACCTACCGTCGCTGGACCAAACAGGACCGTCAAAAAGTGCTCTTCACTGAAGTGTTGTAGTTTTGTCTCACCAGGGGATATGGTCAGACTCGCGTTTATCGTCAAAGGAATGAGCGTTACACCGAGGCCTGTACTCTGGAGCGGGGATTGATTTGGAGGTGGAGGGTCCGTCATGGTCTGGGGCGGTGTGTCACAGCATCATCGGACTGAGCTTGTCATTGCAGGCAATCTCAATGCTGTGCGTTACAGGGAAGACATCCTCCTCCCTCATGTGGTACCCTTCCTGCAGGCTCATCCTGACCTGACCCTCCAGCATGACAATGCCACCAACCATACTGCTTGTTCTGTGCGTGATTTCCTGCAATACAGGACTGTCAGTGTTCTGCCATGGCCAGCGAAGAGCCCGGATCTCAATCCCATTGAGAACGTCTGGGACCTAAGTCTGGGACCTACGAAATGTCTGGGAATGTGCAGGTGCCTTGGTGAAAGTGGGGTAACATCTAACAGCAAGAACTGGCAAATCTGGTGCAGTCCATGAGGAGGAGATGCACTGCAGCACTTAATGCAGCTGGTGGCCACACCAGATGCTGACTGATACTTTTGATTTTGACCTCCCCCTCTTTGTTCAGGGACACATTATTCAATTTCTGTTAATCACATGTCTGTGGAACTTGTTCAGTTTTTCTCTGTTGTTGAATCTTGTTATGTTCATACAAATATTTTACATGAAAATAAACGCAGTTGACAGTGAGAGGATGTTTCTTTTTTTTGCTGGTTTTAGTTCACACTCTCTCACCACGCGTTTGGTTTAAACTGAATTGTTTTCCCTCTTGCTGTCTATCTTCCAGGCTGGGTGATGGTAGTGAGTACCTGTTCCAGTGTAAAGACGAGGTGGGTTCTTCACGCACTTCTTTTTTTTATGACATGTATATCTGGTTTTGGCACACAAGAATGTCATGGGTTCTTATTACAGGGTTACAGCAGTAATGCACTATATAATCATTAACACGCATGAAATATCCAAACATACGTTCAACAATCACACCACAGTACAGCACTGAAATGCATTTAAAATATCCATACTGTATACAATATTACATTATCCTACAATATAATATCAAACACATTCTGTATCCTATCTGGTAATAATAGACTGTGTTAAGACACGGCAGCTTGACCCAGATCCCCAACCACTGACCCAGATCCCCAACCACTGACCCAGATGCTCAACCACTGACCCAGATCCCCAACCCAATCACTGACACAGGATCTGGTCTGACCAATCGATAGACCACTGTGGCAAAAGATCAGACTTCACACAGTTCTCCATAATATATCCGTTAAGAAACAAGTCATCAAAATACAGATCTCATTGCTGTTGGTCCATTTGAAATATAAGCGTCCGGCACTTTCTGCAATGGAATCATGGAAGTATGTGTAAATGCATTACATCTGTAAATTAATTACGAATGTTAATATTGGGGGGACCTTAACCCCAACACCCAAATTCATTGAAATATATTCAACGTAAATGTATGGTTATTTCAGGAGGAACTGGGGCGTTGGACCCAGGCCATAGAGAAAGCAGTGAAGCCCCTGGCACAGGAAGAGGCGGAACCCTCAGGGTCTGCAGGGGTCCGGGCCCGCAGCCTGCCCCCTCCTTCCTCTTCTACCACCCTCACCACACCAGAGCCAGCGAAAGACAAGAAAGACAAGGAGAAGAAGGGCTTCAGTCGGTTTGCCAATAAAAAGTGAGGATGGACAGACTGACTATATTGCAGGTCTTGGGACAGAAGAAGTTTTACTGTACAATCAGAATGAATTTGATCTTATAAAGATTTGCTTTTTTACTTTGAAATAGATGAGATATGATAGTTTAGATTTAAACCTCTGCTGCCTGTATTAAAGCCAGGGTAACAACATTTTTCTTTCTCTTTTTGACAAAATATGCTCAATTCAAATAGCTAAATAAAAGCACAGGAATGCTCTTTTCACACTCAACCAAAGAATGTTTGTAAAATTCATTATTTTCCTTTTACAATTGTTTCCCAACTTTGCTTTAGATAAAAGCATGCTTGTATGATTTGTATTACAAAACAGTATGACTCATAAGAGTACTTTTGTTGATTCATCTGCCTTATATTCCTATAAAATGGTTGTGAATTGTTATACTGTGGTTTGAATTTGGTGCTCTTATTATCATAGAATCATCAGGATTGGGTGGCTAGGCTTTTTAAAAGAGCTTTGTAAATTCTGTTTTAACTAATGAATTGATAGGCCTAGTGTTGCCTGAAAGAGATTGAGACATTGTACAGTGCTGTACAGTACCTGCATGCACAGCAAGTACAACTGCAAGTATGCAAACTAATTGTCCTATGCACTGTGAAGGCAAAATAATGCTGCTGAAATTGGCAGTTATAGACTGTTTTAACTGAGATAATGAAAGTAACACAATTGAAAGATGATTATGCTATCTTGTTATTGACCTGCTATTACCTTAAACATAACGCAATCACTTTCAAACATGACTTTTACCAGAACAATGGCCATCTCTGAGAACTTGAAATAGCTCATACTTAACACTTGTTTATCGAATCTCGAATTTCATATCTGTTCATATACAGTATATAAAAAAAAATGCATGAATCATGTTTTTTGTAAATTTTTTGTGTGGTGTTCGGGCCTGTGGGACCCATTTTCAATGTTTACTCAAAGACATACTTTTTTCAACCTGAGACTCATTGAGTGCACACTGTGCACCCCCTACACATGTATATTATATATGTGGTGTTTGGGTCCACAGGACCCGAGGGTAATAAAAGTATGGAAAAGTGTGTGTGTTTGTAGGTGAAAATAAGTAAAAATTTAACAAAAAGGTTTGTGTGTGCCTTCACTCGGTCTTCATCCTCCCTGGGCCTGCTGTTTCAACATAGCCTGTCTGTCTCCCTGCCTGTCTGCTGCTTTTCTCGCACTCTTTACCCTTTGTAGTGTGTGAAACTACACAATGTCTTACGGGAACCTTCAAAATGTATGTATGGCAAAAATATTCTCTGCTCAGAGGGCCTAAGAAGAGAGAGAAGCTAGTGTGGATATTTTTTATTTTACCTTTATTTAACTAAGTCAGTTAAGAACACATTCTTATTTTCAATGACGGCCTAGGAACAGTGAGTTAACTGCCCTTGTTCAGGGGCAGAATGACAGATTTTTACCTTGTCAGCTCGGGGATTTGAACTTGCAACCTTTCAGTTACTAGCCCAAAGCTCTGACCACTAGGCTACCTGTCACGTATGAGGATCAATTTGGAGTCTGACAGTGAGTTGCAAGAAGAGGTTGAGATTGACCCTCAGCTAGCCCCAGGACCAGCTCATCAGCAGCCTGCATTGTGAAATTGAATGGTCTTCTTGCCCAAGGAATGAGCCACCCCGGCATTGGCTGCTAATGTAATGCGGATGGTGGTTACTCATGTGCAGGACATAGTCTTCTTTTGAACTTTTCATCCCAGACACCATCCATTCTGGACTGCACTAACTTGGAGGGGAGGTATGTTTTGGGAGAGAGATGGAAGGAGATGGACCAAACTCATTTACATGCATACTTTGAGGTTCTTATCCTTGCTGGTGTTTTCAGATCCAATGGAGAATCCACAAAATCCCTGTGGGATGCAGAAACTGGCAGAGAACTTTTCCTTGCAACAATGTCTCTGGAAAATGTCCACATTATTTCCAGGATTATCCGCTTCAATAAGCGAGACACCAGACCAGCTCGGCGGCAGAGAGGCAAGCTAGCTGCAATCAGGTCAGTGCAGAGAGACAAGCTAGCTGCAATCAGGTCAGTGCAGAGAGACAAGCTAGCTGCAATCAGGTCAGTGCAGAGAGACAAGCTAGCTGCAATCAGGTCAGTGTGGGACAAGTGGGTGGACCGCCTCCCCCCGTTTCACAACCCTGGGCCCAGCGTTACTGTTGATGAGCAGCTTATGCCATTTAGGGGCAGTACATACCGTCTAAACCCGCAAAATATAGAAACTAGATCTGGGCTGCTGTGATGCTGTGTCATCATATGTGTGAAAGTTGCAAGTGTATGCAGAGAAACCAGATGGAGGAGCCCTGAGAAGAACCAAGGGATGGAGGAGACCTGAGAAGAACCAAGGAATGGAGGAGCCCTGAGAAGAACCAAAGGATGGAGGAGCCCTGAGAAGAACCAAGGAATGGAGGAGCCCTGAGAAGAACCAAGGGATGGAGGAGCCCTGAGAAGAACCATGGGATGGAGGAGCCCTGAGAAGAACCAAGGGATGGAGGAGCCCTGAGAAGAACCAAGGGATGGAGGAGCCCTGAGAAGAACCAAGGGATGGAGGAGCCCTGAGAAGAACCAAGGGATGGGGGAGCCCTGAGAAGAACCAAGGGATGGAGGAGCCCTGAGAATAACCAAGGGATGGAAGAGCCCTGAGAAGAACCAAGGGATGGAGGAGCCCTGAGAAGAACCAAGGGAAGGAGGAGCCCTAAAAAGAACCAAGGGATGCGGGAGCCCTGAGAAGAACCAAGGGATGCGGGAGCCCTGAGAAGAACCAAGGGATGGAGGAGCCCTGAGAAGAACCAAGGGATGGGGGAGCCCTGAGAAGAACCAAGGGATGGAGTAGCCCTGAGAAGAACCAAGGGATGCGGGAGCCCTGAGAAGAACCAAGGGATGCGGGAGCCCTGAGAAGAACCAAGGGATGGAGGAGCCCTGAGAAGAACCAAGGGATGGAGGAGCCCTGAGAAGAACCAAGGGATGGAGGAGCCCTGAGAAGAACCAAGGGATGCGGGATGTCCTGGACATGACACAGGGACTCATTGGCCACATCACATGCAAAAACTTTGAGAACGCTGCATAGGGATGGGAGAATCTGTGGCCAGGAACATCAAAAACCAGAAATCATAATGGATTACAATGCCACAAAAGGAGGGGTGGACAATTTCAACAAGCTGGTGACTGGCTACAGCTGCTAAGTAAGAACCCTGGCCACTTGTGATATTCTCCAACATCTTGGACATCTCAATATACACCTTGTTTGTCATCTGGATGGCGTTGTACCCAGATTGGAACAGAGGGAAGCTCCAGAGGAGATGACTCTTTTGCGGGAAGCTTGGCAAGGCATTGGTAAGACCTCAAATCCAGAGGAGGAAACATATCCCAAGGACCCCAGCTTCTGCAGCCATCGTGAGGAGGATTCAGGAGGAGGATGCTGGTGCCCCATCCGCCTGACCCACAGAACCAACAACTCCAATACCAGAAGTAAGTGTGAGTGATGTTGCATGTGTGTGTCTGACTCTCCAACCTTGGTCTGCTGTAACTATATATGTGAGTGAGTGAGGTGTTAGTAAAAATCCTGAACTAAATGTTTCCATTATTATAGATTGCAGCCGGGAGCAACAAGAAGTGATGCATTGTGTGGACCCAAGGAGGACAGGAAGACACAGAACACATACATCAAGTGCAATAAATACATTTGCACCACACACAGTAGAACTCTGTCCCTCTTGGTATGTAGACCGGTCTTAATTTGTGTTCGATGGGGCTCATTTATCATTTCCATAAAATACTGTATGTAAAATTTGTCCTTCCAATTTGTTCAGTTCAAAGCAATAAACATGAATAGAGATGAAAACCTTGTTTAATTTATATTTGTTCAAGATAAACATGATTTATTCCACCCATGTCTTGAATATAATTGATGTTTGTTTACAAAATCACATTTTATTGAAAAAAAAATAAAGGCTGCTTGTATGGTCTATATTGATTGTAATTTATATAAGTCAACATGATATGTCAACATCTAAGTATTAAGTATTTTTATGTAAATTGTTGTTTTAAAAACCCAATAATGTTCTGGGTCCATCAGACCCACAGAAATTGGGTGAATAACAAAAACATGACCACCAATACAAGGGTTAATATGGTGTTATAGTGATGTTCTCACAAGTTCAGCCTAGACCAACTTGGCCTACCCTATTCATCCTTTACTTTGGACTGCAGTTACAGTGCCTTTCGAAAGTATTCGGCCTCCTTGAACTTTGCGACCTTTTGCCACATTTCAGGCTTCACATAAAGATATAAAACTGTATTTTTTTGTGAAGAATCAACAACAAGTGGGACACAATCATGAAGTGGAACGACATTTATTGGATATTTCAAACTTTTTTAACAAATCAAAAACTGAAAAATTGGGCGTGCAAAATTATTCATCCCCCTTAAGTTAATACTTTGTAGCGCCACCTTTTGCTGCGATTACAGCTGTAAGTCGCTTGGGGTATGTCTCTATCAGTTTTGCACATCGAGAGACTGACATTTTTTCCCATTCCTCCTTGCAAAACAGCTCGAGCTCAGTGAGGTTGGATGGAGAGCATTTGTGAACAGCAGTTTTCAGTTCTTTCCACAGATTCTCGATTGGATTCAGGTCTGGACTTTGACTTGGCCATTCTAACACCTGGATATGTTTATTTTTGAACCATTCCATTGTAGATTTTGCTTCATGTTTTGGATCATTGTCTTGTTGGAAGACAAATCTCCGTCCCAGTCTCAGGTCTTTTGCAGACTCCATCAGGTTTTCTTCCAGAATGGTCCTGTATTTGGCTCCATCCATCTTCCCATCAATTTTAACCATCTTCCCTGTCCCTGCTGAAGAAAAGCAGGCCCAAACCATGATGCTGCCACCACCATATTTGACAGTGGGTATGGTGTGTTCAGGGTGATGAGCTGTGTTGCTTTTACGCCAAACATAACGTTTTGCATTGTTGCCAAAAAGTTCAATTTTGGTTTCATCTGACCAGAGCACCTTCTTCCACATGTTTGGTGTGTCCCAGGTGGCTTGTGGCAAACTTTAAACGACACTTTTTATGGATATCTTTAAGAAATGGCTTTCTTCTTGCCACTCTTCCATAAAGGCCAGATTTGTGCAATATACGACTGATTGTTGTCCTATGGACAGAGTCTCCCACCTCAGCTGTAGATCTCTGCAGTTCATCCAGAGTGATCATGGGCCTCTTGGCTGCATCTCTGATCAGTCTTCTCCTTGTATGAGCTGAAAGTTTAGAGGGAAGGCCAGGTCTTGGTAGATTTGCAGTGGTCTGATACTCCTTCCATTTCAATATTATCGCTTGCACAGTGCTCCTTGGGATGTTTAAAGCTTGGGAAATCTTTTTGTATCCAAATCTGGCTTTAAACTTCTTCACAACAGTATCTCGGACCTGCCTGGTGTGTTCCTTGTTCTTCATGATGCTCTCTGCGCTTTTAACGGACCTCTGAGACTATCACAGTGCAGGTGCACAGACTTGATTACACACAGGTGGATTGTATTTATCATCATTAGTCATTTAGGTCAACATTGGATCATTCAGAGATCCTCACTGAACTTCTGGAGAGAGTTTGCTGCACTGAAAGTAAAGGGGCTGAATAATTTTGCACGCCCAATTTTTCAGTTTTTGATTTGTTAAAAAAGTTTGAAATATCCAATAAATGTCGTTCCACTTCATGATTGTGTCCCACTTGTTGTTGATTCTTCACAAAAAAATACAGTTTTATATCTTTATGTTTGAAGCCTGAAATGTGGCAAAAGGTCGCAAAGTTCAAGGGGCCGAATACTTTCGCAAGGCACTGTATATGATTGCTTCTATCAAACTTTGGTTTCATTCAAAACACCTTGAATTACAGGTAGATAATGAGACAAAAATAACTTTTGTCAGTCAAAGTCCAGGATATAATTGTGGGTCAATCAAATCTAGACTGCTTTTCCAAAACCCACACAGTATGAAAATGCAAAATGGAAGAATGTGTCAAAATGATGGTAAAGAAATACAAGAAATGTTGAAGACCGGCAGAGATGTGCCATGAAACCATAAAAAAGTATTTCATTTGAAATAGACCCTCAGAGTATTTGTTTCTCATCTCAATGACCATAGTCATAATATATAGTATACAGAGAATACATATACAGTATATAACGGAACTGCATTGATACTAGTAAATCTATTACATTTGACTACTGACAGTGTAACACTGTCTGCGTAGTTTGTTTTTCCCTTTGCTTTAGGGCAGGTATACCCCCTTAACCCCAAACCACTGTGTGCAGTGAAACACTAAGTAAAACATTTTCAGCTCTTCGTGAAATGCAATTGAACCAAAGCCTGCTGCACATCCTCCCTGTATACCTCCAGCACATCCTCCCTGTATACCTCCATCCGTTACATTCCCCCTCTCACATGTAGCCACATACACAGCTAACCACTGTCCTTACGTTCCAGTCCTGTGTGTGCAGTGGGTATTAGCATGTTCTACTCTCTATTAGCTATGTTAAATTTCACAGAAAATATGTAATACATTTTAAGAGGTGAACTTGAAAATAAACTAAACTATAGGTTTATATCCTCCCCCCCCCCCCCCACCAGGAGTGCCTTGCTCAAAGGCACAACTTTAATTAAAATGCTCAACAAGGTTCTACTGAACAGTTTCATGAATTTTACAAATATAAAGTTTAAAATGAAAAGATTGAAATAAAAGTCACTTCTATGATGTTAAACAATCATCCGGCAAGCGGTTTTCCTCAACATATTCTTAACTGAAAAAGATGCAGTTGCTGAATTGACATTACAGTTGGTAACCCTGAAATGTTATTTCACTCTGGTGTTGAAGCAACAGACTCTAGACAGAAGTATAACATAGCTAGCATAAACTACTAATATTATGACAATCTAGATTAGTCCAAATGTCACTTTGGTTAATGTCCAGCCTTAGATCACAGTTTCTTTCAGTCTAAACCAAAACATACCTGAATGCAGAAGAACAACACGTTTACATAGTTTTTTCTTACAAATATTTAATGAAGAAACATGGGACATTTCTGGGTGAATAAGAGGATAAATTGAATCATAGCGTGGAAGATCCACCATAGAGATCTAAATTCAAAAGTAATTGCCGATTGAGCCGACATATGCAGTGTTTGCCGAGACTGCATTTACGGTAAACGCGGGAAAATTACGTTAAAGCGCCGGTCTTCGACGTAACGGATTGAATCCATGCCTACATTACTGACAGACAGAAGAGATGATTTGGGGACCAGGCTGTTAAAACACTGGAATCTTTCCAAGACAAAGGCACTTAACGTCTCTCAGGTGAAAACGTGGCAGTTCAAATAGAAAGGAGTGAAATAACAATGAGGGAGGGGGAGGTACAGCATCTGATCTACTGGTGGCAGAGAGGTAGCCTGGTCCCAGATCGGTTTGTATTCTTGACAACTCCATTGCTCATTCATTGTCAAGCCAATGAGGGTCAAGAGCAGAGATTCCATCCAAACCGCGGTAGGTCAGCCTTATTGTGCGCTTGACATAAAAATATTTAAAAAATGAGGTTCGATTCAACCGACGCGAAAACATTGCCTTTAAATGTGCATAGCTGACAAAGCATGATCGAATTGAATCCCAGCCAAAGAGTTGACATGATAGCACAAACTGACTGGCACTCAGGCTAGCAGAGGTAAATCTAACAGTGACAAGATCTTTGGTTAATGATTAGTTGTTACTCTAAGGAAAACATGTTTTCATCATTCAGCGTGTTATAGCTGGAACCCAGGCCACACAAACCCATTCAAGAAGTTTGTTAAGTATAAAACAGATATTAGATCGTTCAAACATTATTTCAATTCAAAGGGTATAGGTCCTAACTTTATTCACAAGTCATTTCTACTTTATAAGAATAATTAAATATGCACATTTCAAACAATAACAGTAGTTACAAGAGCCAAATGACATGATATGAAGAGCTGTTGTCTCATAACTTTCCCTGCATATGCCTGAGGTGTATACAGCTGCTATGACACCCTATGACCACCAGGGGGCAACATATGGTGAGAATCTGATGTTCCAGGTCATATTTTCGGCAGCCACACTGCACATATTAGGGGACAGCTCAAAAATAATGGCTGGAATGAGTGGATGGAATGGCATCAAGCACATTGAAACCATGTGTTTGATACTATCCCATTACTACGAGCCATCCTCCTCTCAGCAGCCTCCACTGCTTATCAGGGACTGAATTAATATATATAAACCATCTTACATCAGCACTCCTACTCAGAGGCTTTCTGAATATGGGCACAGATCTCACAACGCCTGAAAAAGTGATTCACTGTGTCACATATTTGGGATGGGATCCAGGCAAGGAACTTTGAACTAGTCATAAAAAGGTAGAAGAGAGTGTTGTGTGAGCATATTTACATCATTACAGAAAAGGCACGTGTGGTAGGTGTTGGTTCATGGGTTTTGTCCTGGTTGATTTACTTTGTTCTCAAGGAGAGCGAGAGAGAGAGAGTGTGTGTTTATGTACATGGAAGCTGAGGCAGAGATCCAAGGTGGATGATTTGAAAATCGGGAGCAGGTACGTAGGTCTACTTGAGGAGCTTGTTGGCTCGCTGGTTGGCTTCATCGATACGTGCTTTGTTTCTGTCCGCCTGAGGGGGGGAGACAACACACACACCAGGTGAGTGGTGGCTCAATATCAACATGACTCTTTCTTAGTGAAACAGAAGGCCGTCTGACAGTAGAGCCCTATGTTAGGCATCCTCGTATACGGTACACAAGACAAATATACTGTACCACACCCAAGAAAAAGCTAGCGGAGGTGTATGAAGATTACAAACTAAACTGTAGAAAACAATCTCTGCACCTTTAATAGGCAGAACTTCTGCTCACAAAGACCTTCGTCAGAGCATACTGGTAGTATAAGCCCCACAACATGGTATCATAAACTCTAGGAGTGTAAGGCAGTGTATGGAGAACACAAGCCCAGCCATGACGACAACCCACCTTTTCTGTGATGCAGTCGATGTGTTTGTTCTGCTTGTCTAGCTCAGAGCCCATGTCACTGGCCATGTTCTTCAGGTTCCCTATGATGCTGCCCACCTGATCCAGGTTCTCCTCCATCTCATCCTCCCGAGCATCGTTGGTAATCCTGGGGGAGTTAAGGGGCCACATGATCGCACATATCTACTATTCTCACACAGTGTCAAAACACAATCATGAGACTATTTGCCCTTGCTTGATAACCCTAACCGTGTGGTGTTTTCAGATCTGAAAGGACTGGGTAAGTAGAAGCTATGTTGTGGAGTTTCCACCACATTCCCTCCACCTTACAGATCTGAAAGGACTGGGTAAGTAGAAGCTATGTTGTGGAGTTTCCACCACATTCCCTCCACCTTACAGATCTGAAAGGACTGGGTAAGTAGAAGCTATGTTGTGGAGTTTCCACCACATTCCCTCCACCTTACAGATCTGAAAGGACTGGGTAAGTAGAAGCTATGTTGTGGAGTTTCCACCACATTCCCTCCACCTTACAGATCTGAAAGGACTGGGTAAGTAGAAGCTATGTTGTGGAGTTTCCACCACATTCCCTCCACCTTACAGATCTGAAAGGACTGGGTAAGTAGAAGCTATGTTGTGGAGTTTCCACCACATTCCCTCCACCTTACAGATCTGAAAGGACTGGGTAAGTAGAAGCTGTTGTGGAGTTTCCACCACATTCCCTCCACCTTACAGATCTGAAAGGACTGGGTAAGTAGAAGCTATGTTGTGGAGTTTCCACCACATTCCCTCCACCTTACAGATCTGAAAGGACTGGGTAAGTAGAAGCTATGTTGTGGAGTTTCCACCACATTCCCTCCACCTTACAGATCTGAAAGGACTGGGTAAGTAGAAGCTGTTGTGGAGTTTCCACCACATTCCCTCCACCTTACAGATCTGAAAGGACTGGGTAAGTAGAAGCTATGTTGTGGAGTTTCCACCACATTCCCTCCACCTTACAGATCTGAAAGGACTGGGTAAGTAGAAGCTATGTTGTGGAGTTTCCACCACATTCCCTCCACCTTACAGATCTGAAAGGACTGGGTAAGTAGAAGCTATGTTGTGGAGTTTCCACCACATTCCCTCCACCTTACAGATCTGCAAACATTTTAAAAAAGGGCAAAGGGAGCAAAAGCAAGTTGGATCAAGCTGATCGTTTGTAACTAGGTGTGTATTATACGGTTGACTGGCTTCACCCACCTCTTGATGTAGGGTCCAGAGCCCCCCATGGGCTGCTGCTGGTTGGCATGTCCGTTATGGATGCCCGGGGGTTGCCTGGACACCACCGAGCCATCCCCTCCCTCTCCTGTACCATCACCTGTTCCCCAGGTACGCTTGTACTTAGAATCATGCTCTATGGATGTCACCCTGAGGGAAAATCAAGTCGGTCCGTTAAATCATTAGTCAGTCCACCATTCAAGTCAATCAATTCAGTCCGTCAATCAGGGGACAACTTCAGGGGAAGAGAGCTTCCACCGGTGCCACGTAGCACCTTCGTAGACAAGGTGACGGGTGGTAACTTTACAAACAAATGCTCAATCATGGCATCACGGGCCATTAAGATTAAGGGTATCATTCTAAATTGAAAAAAAGGGTGTATTTTATTTTTTATTTCACCTTTATTTAACCAGGTAGGCTAGTTGAGAACAAGTTCTCATTTGCAACTGCGACCTGGCCAAGATAAAGCATAGCAGTGTGAACAGACAACAACACAGAGTTACACATGGAGTAAACAATAAACAAGTCAATAACATAGTAGAAAAAAATTATCTATATACATTATGTGCAAAATGCATGAGGTAGGCAATAAATAGGCCATAGGAGTGAATAATTACAATTTAGCAGATTAACACTGGAGTGATAAATGATCAGATGTACATGTGCAGGTAGAGATACTGGTGTGCAAAAGAGCAGAAAAGTAAATAAATATAAACAGTATGGGGATGAGGTAGGTAAATTGGGTGGGCTATATAACGATGGACTATGTACAGCTGCAGCGATCGGTTAGCTGCTCAGATAGCAGATGTTTAAAGTTGGTGAGGGAGATAAGTCTCCAACTTCAGATTTTTGCAATTCGTTCCAGTCACAGGCAGCAGAGAACTGGAATGAAAGGCGGCTTTAGGGATGATCAGTGAGATCCACCTGCTGGAGCGCGTGCTACAGGTGGGTGTTGCCATCGTGACCAGTGAACTGAGATAAGGTGGAGCTTTACCTAGCATAGACGTGTAGATGACCTGGAGCCAGTGGGTCTGGCGACGAACATGTAGCGAGGGCCAGCCGACTAGAGCATACAGGTCGCAGTGGTGGGTGGTATAAGGTGCTTTAGTAACAAAACGGATGGCACTGTGATAAACCGCATCCAGTTTGTTGAGTAGAGTATTGGAAGCTATTTTGTAGGTGACATCGCCGAAGTCGAGGATCGGTAGGATAGCCAGTTTTACTAGGGTAAGTTTTGTGCCGTGAGTGAAGGAGGCTTGGTTGCGAAATAGAAAGCCGACTCTAGATCTGATTTTGGATTTGAGATGTTTGATATGAGTCTGGAAGGAGAGTTTGCAGGTACTAGGTACTTATAGATGTCCACATATTCTAGGTTAGAACCATCCAGGGTGGTGATGCTAGTCGGGCGCGCGGGTGCAGGCAGCGAACGGTTGAAAAGCATGCATTTGGTTTTACTAGCGTTTAAGAGCAGTTGGAGGCCACGGAAGGAGTGTTGTATGGCATTGAAGCTCGTTTGGAGGTTAGATAGCACAGTGTGTGCAAGGAAGGGCCAGAAGTATACAGAATGGTGTCGTCTGCGTAGAGGTGGATCAGGGAATCGCCTGCAGCAAGAGCAACATCATTGATATATACAGAGAAAAGAGTCCGCCCGATAATTGAACCCTGTGGTACCCCCATAGAGACTGCCAGAGGACCGGACAACATGATTTGACACACTGAACTCTGTCTGCAAAGTAGTTGGTGAACCAGGCAAGGCAGTCATTAGAAAAATCGAGGCTACTGAGTCTGCCGATAAGAATATGGTGATTGACAGTGTCGAAAGCTTTGGCCAGGTCGATGAAGTCGGCTGCACAGTACTGTCTTTTATCGATGGCGGTTATGATATCGTTGAGTACCTTGAGCGTGGCTGAGGTGCACCCGTGACCGGCTCAGAAACCAGATTGCACAGCGGAGAAGGTAAGGTGGGATTCGAGATGGTCAGTGATCTGTTTGTTGACTTAGCTTTCGAAGACCTTAGATAGGCAGGGCAGGATGGATATAGGTCTGTAACAGTTTGGGTCCAGGGTGTCTCCCCCTTTGAAGAGGGGGATGACCGCGGCAGCTTTCCAATCCTCGGGGATCTCAGATGATACGAAGGAGAGGTTGAACAGGCTGGTAATAGGGGTTGCGACAATGGCGGCGGACAGTTTCAGAAATAGAGGGTGCAGATTGTCAAGCCCAGCTGATTAGTATGGGTCCAGGTTTTGCAGCTCTTTCAGAACATCTGCTATCTGGATTTGGGTAAAGGAGAAGCGGGGAGGCGTGGGCGAGTAGCTGCGTGGGGGGGTTGGAGCTGTTGGCCGAGGTTGGTGTAGCCAGGAGGAAGGTTTCAATTATCACAGATTTATCGGTGGTGACCATTTTACCTAGCCTCAGTGCAGTGGGCAGCTGGGAGGAGGTGCTCTTGTTCTCCATGGACTTTACAGTGTCCCAGAACTTTTTGGAGTTAGAGCTACAGGATGCAAATTTCTGCTTGAAAAAGCTTGCTTTCCTGACTTCCCTGAACAGTTGCATATCGGCAGGGTAGCCTAGTGGTTAGAGCGTTGGACTAGTAACCGGAAGGTTGCTGACAAGGTACAAATCTGTCGTTCTGCCCCTGAACAGGCAGTTAACCCACTGTTCCTAGGCCGTCATTGAAATTAAGAATTTGTTCTTAACTGACTTGCCTAGTTAAATAAAGGTAAAATAAAAATGTTGCGGGCACTATTCGATGCTATTGCAGTCCGCCACAGGATGTTTTTGTGCTGGTCGAAGGCAGTCAGTTGTGGAGTGAACCAATCTGTTTTTAGTTCTGCATTTTTTGAACGGAGCATGCTGGTCTAAGATGGTGAGGAAGTTACTTTTAAAGAATGACCAGGCATCCTCAACTGACGGGATGAGGAGTATCCTTCCAGGATACCCGGGCCAGGTCGATTAGAAAGGTCTGCTCGCAGAAGTGTTTTAGGGAGCGTTTGACAATGGAGGGGCGGTCGTTTGACCCGCATGTGTGTCTATGCTATGTAGAAAAACAAGGACAGCAGAACACAGGAGTAATATTAGGACTAATCAGAAACCCTGTGGCTGAGCACTTCCTGGAGGCTCATCACATCAGCTCTTAGATTGGTATCGAACATGTTTAGACTCCTAGGGGGGGGGGGACGACGACTAATAAACTATTACTGAGAAGAGAATTGTATTGGTTTCACCGTTTGTCCACCACGTCTCTTAAAGGTCTGAACCAAGTTTCTTACATGAACATGTTACATTGATTTGACTTGCCACACATGGAATCCTATAGTAACCAAGTGTTAAATCTAAATATTTTATATGGGAGATTCGTCAAAGTAGCCACCGTTTGCCTTGATGACAGCTTTGCACACTCTTGGCATTCTCTCTCTTGGCATTCTCTCAACCAGCATCATGAGGTAGTCTTTTTTAATGCGTTTGAGCCAATCAGTTGTGTTGTGACAAGGTAAGGGTGGGTATACAGAAGATAATGAGTCCGGCGCCGACAGAGATGGCCGCCTCGCTTCGCGTTCCTAGGAAACTATGCAGTTTTTTGTTTTTTTACGTGTTATTTCTTACATTAGTACCCCAGGTCATCTTAGGTTTCATTACATACAGTCGAGAAGAACTACTGAATATAAGATCAGCATCAACTCACCATCAGTACGACCAAGAATATGTTTTTCGCGACGCGGATCCTGTGTTCTGCCTTACAAACAGGACAAAGGAGTGGATCCTATGCAGCGACCCAAAAAAACGACTCCGAAAGAGAGGGAAACGAGGCGGTCTACTGGTCAGACTCCGGAGACGGGCACAGCGCGCACCACTCCCTAGCATTCTTCTTGCCAATGTCCAGTCTCTTGACAACAAGGTTGATGAAATCCGAGCAAGGGTAGCATTCCAGAGGGACATCAGAGACTGTAACGTTCTTTGCTTCACGGAAACGTGGCTTACTGGAGAGACGCAATCCGAAGCGGTGCAGCCAACAGGTTTCTCCACGCATCGCGCAGACAGGAAAAAACATCTTTCTGGTAAAAAGAGGGGCGGGGGCGTATGCCTTATGACTAACGTGACATGGTGCGATGAAAGAAACATACAGGAACTCAAATCCTTCTGTTCACCTGATTTAGAATTCCTCACAATCAAATGTAGACCGCATTATCTACCAAGAGAATTCTCTTCGATCATAATCACAGCCGTATATATCCCCCCCCAAGCAGACACATCGATGGCTCTGAACGAACTTTATTTAACTCTCTGCAAACTGGAAACAATTTATCCGGAGGCTGCATTCATTGTAGCTGGGGATTTTAACAAGGCTAATCTGAAAACAAGACTCCCCAAATTTTATCAGCATATCGATTGCGCAACCAGGGGAGGAAAGACCTTGGACCATTGTTACTCTAACTTCCGCGACGCATATAAGGCCCTGCCCCGCCCCCCTTTCGGAAAAGCTGACCACGACTCCATTTTGTTGATCCCTGCCTACAGACAGAAACTAAAACAAGAGGCTCCCACGCTGAGGTCTGTCCAACGCTGGTCCGACCAAGCTGACTCCACACTCCAAGACTGCTTCCATCACGTGGACTGGGAGATGTTTCGTATTGCGTCAGATAACAACATTGACGAATACGCTGATTCGGTGTGCGAGTTCATTAGAACGTGCGTTGAAGATGTCGTTCCCATAGCAACGATTAAAACATTCCCTAACCAGAAACCGTGGATTGATGGCAGCATTCGTGTGAAACTGAAAGCGCGAACCACTGCTTTTAATCAGGGCAAGGTGTCTGGTAACATGACCGAATACAAACAGTGCAGCTATTCCCTCCGCAAGGCTATCAAACAAGCTAAGCGCCAGTACAGAGACAAAGTAGAATCTCAATTCAACGGCTCAGACACAAGAGGCATGTGGCAGGGTCTACAGTCAATCACGGACTACAGGAAGAAACCCAGCCCAGTCACGGACCAGGATGTCTTGCTCCCAGGCAGACTAAATAACTTTTTTGCCCGCTTTGAGGACAATACAGTGCCACTGACACGGCCTGCAACGAAAACATGCGGTCTCTCCTTCACTGCAGCCGAGGTGAGTAAGACATTTAAACGTGTTAACCCTCGCAAGGCTGCAGGCCCAGATGGCATCCCCAGCCGCGCCCTCAGAGCATGCGCAGACCAGCTGGCCGGTGTGTTTACGGACATATTCAATCAATCCCTATACCAGTCTGCTGTTCCCACATGCTTCAAGAGGGCCACCATTGTTCCTGTTCCCAAGAAAGCTAAGGTAACTGAGCTAAATGACTACCGCCCCGTAGCACTCACATCCGTCATCATGAAGTGCTTTGAGAGACTAGTCAAGGACCATATCACCTCCACCCTACCTGACACCCTAGACCCACTCCAATTTGCTTACCGCCCAAATAGGTCCACAGACGATGCAATCTCAACCACACTGCACACTGCCCTAACCCATCTGGACAAGAGGAATACCTATGTGAGAATGCTGTTCATCGACTACAGCTCGGCATTCAACACCATAGTACCCTCCAAGCTCGTCATCAAGCTCGAGACCCTGGGTCTCGACCCCGCCCTGTGCAACTGGGTACTGGACTTCCTGACGGGCCGCCCCCAGGTGGTGAGGGTAGGCAACAACATCTCCTCCCCGCTGATCCTCAACACTGGGGCCCCACAAGGTTGCGTTCTGAGCCCTCTCCTGTACTCCCTGTTCACCCACGACTGCGTGGCCACGCACGCCTCCAACTCAATCATCAAGTTTGCGGACGACACAACAGTGGTAGGCTTGATTACCAACAACGATGAGACGGCCTACAGGGAGGAGGTGAGGGCCCTCGGAGTGTGGTGTCAGGAAAACAACCTCACACTCAACGTCAACAAAACTAAGGAGATGATTGTGGACTTCAGGAAACAGCAGAGGGAACACCCCCCTATCCACATCGATGGAACAGTAGTGGAGAGGGTAGCAAGTTTTAAGTTCCTCGGCATACACATCACAGACAAACTGAATTGGTCCACTCACACAGACAGCATCGTGAAGAAGGCGCAGCAGCGCCTCTTCAACCTCAGGAGGCTGAAGAAATTCGGCTTGTCACCAAAAGCACTCACAAACTTCTACAGATGCACAATCGAGAGCATCCTGGCGGGCTGTATCACCGCCTGGTATGGCAACTGCACCGCCCTCAACCGTAAGGCTCTCCAGAGGGTAGTGAGGTCTGCACAACGCATCACCGGGGGCAAACTACCTGCCCTCCAGGACACCTACACCACCCGATGTCACAGGAAGGCCATAAAGATCATCAAGGACATCAACCACCCGAGCCACTGCCTGTTCACCCCGCTATCATCCAGAAGGCGAGGTCAGTACAGGTGCATCAAAGCTGGGACCGAGAGACTGAAAAACAGCTTCTATCTCAAGGCCATCAGACTGTTAAACAGCCACCACTAACACTGAGTGGCTGCTGCCAACACACTGACACTGACTCAACTCCAGCCACTTTAATAATGGGAATTGATGGGAAATGATGTAAATATATCACTAGCCACTTTAAACAATGCTACCTTATATAAATGTTACTTACCCTACATTATTCATCTCATACGCATACGTATATACTGTACTCTATATCATCGACGGTATCCTTATGTAATACATGTATCACTAGCCACTTTATACTATACTATGCCACTTTGTACTCTATATCATCGACGGTATCCTTATGTAATACATGTATCACTAGCCACTTTATACTATACTATGCCACTTTGTTTACATACTCATCTCATTTGTACATACTGTACCCGATACCATCTACTGTATCTTGCCTATGCTGCTCTGTACCATCACTCATTCATATATCCTTATGTACATATTCTTTATCCCCTTACACTGTGTACAAGACAGTAGTTTGGAATTGTTAGTTAGATTACTTGTTATTACTGCATTGTCGGAACTAGAAGCACAAGCATTTCGCTACACTCGCATTAACATCTGCTAACCATGTGTATGTGACAAATAAAATTTGATTTGATTTGATTTGATTTGATTTAAAAAGACCAAGTCCATATTATGACAAGAACAGCTCAAATAAGCAAAGAGAAAGACAGCCCATCATTACTTTAAGACATGAAGGTCAGTCAATCTGGAACATTTCAACAGCTTTGAAAGTTTCTTTAAGTTCAGTCGCAAAAACCATCAAGCGCTATGATGAAACTGGCTCTCATGAGGACCGCCACAGGAAAGGAAGACCCAGAGTTACCTCTGCTGCAGATAAGTTCATTAGAGTTTCCAGCCTCAGAAATTGCAGCCCAAATAAATGCTTCAGAGTTCAAGTAACAGACACATCTCAATAACTGTTCAGAGTAGACTGTGTGAATCAGGTTCTGTGAACTACTGCAAAGAAAACACTACTAAAGGACACCAATAAGAAGAGACTTGCATGGGCCAAGAAACACAAGCAATGGACACTAGACCGGTGGAAATCTATCCTTTGGTCTGATGAGTCCAAATTTGAGATATTTGGTTTCAGCCGCCATGTCTTTGTTAGACTCACAGTAGGTGAACAGATGATCTCTGCATGTGTGGTTCCCACCGTGAAGCATGGAGGTGGTGATGTGATGGTGCTTTGCTGGTGACACTAAGTGATTTATTTAGAATTCAAGGCACACTTAACCAGCACGGCTACCACAGCATTCTGCAGCGATACGCTATTCCATCTGGTTTGCGCTTAGTGGGACTATCATTTGTTTTTCAACAGGACAATGACCCACCATACCTCCAGGTTGTGTAAGGGCTATTTGACCAAGAAGGAGAGTGATTGAGTGCTGCATCAGATGACCTTGTCTCCACAATCCCCCGACCTCAACCCAATTGAGAAGGTTTGGGATGAGTTGGAGCGCAGAGTTATTTATTTATTTCACCTTTATTTAACCAGGTAGGCAAGTTGAGAACAAGTTCTCATTTACAATTGCGACCTGTCCAAGATAAAGCAAAGCAGTTCGACACATACAGTGCCTTGCGAAAGTATTCGGCCCCCTTGAACTTTGCGACCTTTTGCCACATTTCAGGCTTCAAACATAAAGATATAAAACTGTATTTTTTTGTGAAGAATCAACAACAAGTGGGACACAATCATGAAGTGGAACGACATTTATTGGATATTTCAAACTTTTTTAACAAATCAAAAACTGAAAAATTGGGCGTGCAAAATTATTCAGCCCCTTTACTTTCAGTGCAGCAAACTCTCTCCAGAAGTTCAGTGAGGATCTCTGAATGATCCAATGTTGACCTAAATGACTAATGATGATAAATACAATCCACCTGTGTGTAATCAAGTCTCCGTATAAATGCACCTGCACTGTGATAGTCTCAGAGGTCCGTTAAAAGCGCAGAGAGCATCATGAAGAACAAGGAACACACCAGGCAGGTCCGAGATACTGTTGTGAAGAAGTTTAAAGCCGGATTTGGATACAAAAAGATTTCCCAAGCTTTAAACATCCCAAGGAGCACTGTGCAAGCGATAATATTGAAATGGAAGGAGTATCAGACCACTGCAAATCTACCAAGACCTGGCCGTCCTTCTAAACTTTCAACTCATACAAGGAGAAGACTGATCAGAGATGCAGCCAAGAGGCCCATGATCACTCTGGATGAACTGCAGAGATCTACAGCTGAGGTGGGAGACTCTGTCCATAGGACAACAATCAGTCGTATATTGCACAAATCTGGCCATTATGGAAGAGTGGCAAGAAGAAAGCCATTTCTTAAAGATATCCATAAAAAGTGTTGTTTAAAGTTTGCCACAAGCCACCTGGGAGACACACCAAACATGTGGAAGAAGGTGCTCTGGTCAGATGAAACCAAAATTGAACTTTTTGGCAACAATGCAAAACGTTATGTTTGGCGTAAAAGCAACACAGCTGAACACACCATCCCCACTGTCAAACATGGTGGTGGCAGCATCATGGTTTGGGGCTGCTTTTCTTCAGCAGCGACAGGGAAGATGGTTAAAATTGATGGGAAGATGGATGGAGCCAAATACAGGACCATTCTGGAAGAAAACCTGATGGAGTCTGCAAAAGACCTGAGACTGGGACGGAGATTTGTCTTCCAACAAGACAATGATCCAAAACATGAAGCAAAATCTACAATGGAATGGTTCAAAAATAAACATATCCAGGTGTTAGAATGGCCAAGTCAAAGTCCAGACCTGAATCCAATCGAGAATCTGTGGAAAGAACTGAAAACTGCTGTTCACAAATGCTCTCCATCCAACCTCACTGAGCTCAAGCTGTTTTGCAAGGAGGAATGGGAAAAAAATTCAGTCTCTCGATGTGCAAAACTGATAGAGACATACCCCAAGCGACTTACAGCTGTAATCGCAGCAAAAGGTGGCGCTACAAAGTATTAACTTAAGGGGGCTGAATAATTTTGAACGCCCAATTTTTCAGTTTTTGATTTGTTAAAAAAGTTTGAAATATCCAATAAATGTCGTTCCACTTCATGATTGTGTCCCACTTGTTGTTGATTCTTCACAAAAAAATACAGTTTTATATCTTTATGTTTGAAGCCTGAAATGTGGCAAAAGGTCGCAAAGTTCAAGGGGGCCGAATACTTTCGCAAGGCACTGTACAGAGTTACAAATGGAGTAATACAAACATACAATCAATGTTACAGTAGAAAAATAAGTCTATATACAATGTGAGCAAATGAGGTGAGATAAGGGAGGTAAAGGCAAAAAAAGGCCATGGTGGCGAAGTAAATACAATATAGCAAGTAAAACACTGGAATGGTAGATTTGCAGTGGAAGAATGTGCAAAGTAGAAATACAAATAATGGGGTGCAAAGGAGCAAAATAAATAAATACAGTAGGGGAAGAGGTAGTTGTTTGGGCTAAATTATAGATGGGCTATGTACAGGTGCAGTAATCTGTGAGCTGCTCTGACAGCTGGTGCTTAAAGCTAGTGAGGGAGAAGTGTTTTCCAGTTTCAGAGTTTTTGTAGTTCATTCCAGTCATTGCCAGCAGAGAACTGGAAGGAAAGGCGGCCAAAGGAAGAATTGGTTTTGGGGGTGACCAGAGAGATATACCGGCTGGAGCGCGTGCTACAGGTGGGAGCTGCTATGGTGACCAGCAGCCAAGAAGTGCTCAGTATATGTGGGAACTCCTTCAAGACTGTTGTAAAAGCATTCCAGGTGATGCTGGTTGAGAGAATACCAAGAGTGTGCAAAGCTGTCATCAAGGCAAAGGGTGGCTACCTTGAAAAATCTCAAATATATTTTGATTTGCTTAACACTTCTTTGGTTACTACATGGTTCCATGTGTTATTTCATAGTTTTGATGTCTTCGCTATTATTATACAATGTAGAAGATAGTAAAAATAAACCCTAGAATGAGTAGGTGTGTCCATCATTTTCACTGGTCCGGATGTACTACTAAATCTCATTGATAAATTATTAGATACACAAGTTTTTGAAATAGATAGGTCACTATAATTCTAGGGCCACCCGCGAGTGATGGTCACATGGGAACTGTTGGAATACCCGCCCAACATAATATAATAATAACATAATAATTGAATTGTTTCCACAAGGTCATGTGAGGTGAAATGTTTTTTTTTTATTATCATTTAATTTTACCCCCTTTTCGTGGTATCCAATAGTTACTATCTTGTCTCATCGCTACAAATCCCGTACGGGCTCGGGAGAGACGAAGGTCGAAAGCCACGCGTCCTCGGAAACACAACCCAACCAAGCCGCATTGCTTCTTAACACATTGGCTTCCGGGTTGGATAAGCGCTGTGTCGGAGGAAACACAGTGCACCTGGCGACCAGGTTAGCGCGCACTGCGCCGGGCCGCCACAGGAGTCGCTAGTGCGCAATAAGACAAGGATATCCCTAGCGGCCAAACCCTCCCTAACCCGGACGAAGCTAGGCTAATTGTGGGTCGCCCCATGGACCTCCCGGTCGCGGCCGGCTGTGACAGAGCCTGGGCTCGAACCTGTCTGGTGGAACAGCTAGCACTGCGATGCAGTGCCTTAAACCACAGCACCAACCGGGAGGCCCATGAGCACGTTGTTTTGACCTCATGTCACTAAAGCGGTAAATTGGAAGCATAAACAGAGAGCGGGCCTTCTTGTTCTTTACAAGATAGAAATGTAAACATTCTAAGAAACAGAATCAACATTACAAGAACAAAGTACAACACAGAAAGTCACATGACTCATTTCCAGAAGTGAGAGAGAGAGAGAAAAAAAACTGACGTGCTACGCTTGTGTTATAGTTTGGTGGTAAGAGGGGTGTCCAGTACCTGTCACAGGGGCAGACACAGAGGCCACAGCACTTGGACAGGTCAGTCAGGTTCTTCTCAGCCTTCCTCATGTCCTCGTTGATCTGGTCCATACCCTCCTCTGTACGTCTCAGTTGCTCTGTCATGCAACCAGGACAAAACAGCAAAGACCCATCTCAGGGAAATGAAACACTAAAACCATATTAATTGATTTATTTAAACCAAGTTACAAAACTGGTTTTAACAATAAGATGTTCTGTAAAAAAAAAAGATGGCATTCTTAAGCGCTGGTGCTCTGTAGTGAACTCCGACTCACCTCCCTGTTGGTCCAGCATGTCGATGGTGTTGACACCAGTCTCCCTGGTCTGAACACAGGACAAGCACCACATTAGGAATTCAAAGACCACAGTGCAGCTAACTTCAGCAACACAGAAATATGCTGAAGTAAAATATAAAACACAACATGTAAAGTGTTGGTCCCATGAGCTGAAATAAAACATCCCAGACCTTTTCCAAACACACAAAAGAAATCTCAAAAATGTTGTGCACAAATTTGTTTACATCCCTGTTAGTGAGGATTTCTCCTTTGCCAAGATAATCCATCCACCTGACAGGCATATCAAGAAGCTGATTGAACAGCATGATCACTACACAGGTGCACCTTGTGCTGGGGACAATAAAAGGCCACTAAAATGTGCAGTTGTCTCCCACCACAATGCTACAAATCTCAAGTTGAGGGAGTGTGCAATTGGCATGCTGACTGCAGGAATGTCCAACAGAGCTGTTGCCAGTGAATTTCTCTACCATAAGCCACCACCACCCTCATTTTAGAGAATTTGGCTTGTACGTACAACCAGCCTCACAACCACGTGTAACCATGCCAGCCCAGGACCTCCACATCCGGCTTCTTCACCTGCGGGATCGTCTGAGACGAGCCACCCGGACATCTGATGAAACTGTGGATTTGCACATCCCAAGATTTCTGACAGTTTGTGCAGAAATTAATCTCAGAGAAGCTAATCTGCGTGCTATTTGTCCTCAAGAGTCTTGACCTGACTGTAGTTTGCTGTCGTAACCAAATTCACAGGGGACAAAGACAACTTCGATGGCCAGTGGCACGCTGGAGAAGTGTGCTATTCGTGGATGAATCACAGTTTCAACTGTACCGGACAGATAGCAGACAGCGTGTATGGTGAAGTTTGGGCGAGTGGTTTGCTGATGTCAACGTTGTGAACAGAGAACCCCACCGCCACCATGGGGCAATGTATGGGCAGGCATTAGCTACGGACAATGAACACAATTGCATTTTATGGACAGCAATTTGAATGCACAGCGATACCGTGACGAGGCCCAGTGTTGTGCCATTCCTCCGCCACCATCACCTCACGTTCCAGAATGAAAATGCACGGCTCCATATCGCAAGGATCTGTACACAATTCCTGGAAGCTGAAAATGTCCTGGTATACATACTCACCAGACATGTCACCCATTGAGCATGTTTGGGGATGTGCTGGATCGTTGCACAGCCATTGAAGACTGGGACAACATTCCACAGGCCCCAGTCAACAGCTTGATCCTGCTGCAGACCAGATACTGACTGGTTCTGATCCACAGCCCTTACCTTTCATGTCTTTGTATTCCCAGTCATGTGAAATCCATAGCTTAGGGCTTAATTCATTTACTTAAATTGACTGATTTCCTTACATGAACTAACTCCGTGAAATCTTTGAAATTGCTAAAATATTTTTGTTCAGTGCACTTCTTTCTGTATGTAATGACAGAGGGCTTGTGTTGGGCTAGACTGTTAGAGCAATAACAACGTTTGTCTCACCTCCTCGGCCATCTGTAGCATCCGCCTGGTGCACTCCAAGGACTGTAGAGGACAAAATAGACAAGGTCTTAAGGTACCGCTAGGTAATAGGCTCAGCCAGAAGAGGACTGCCTGGTTCCTCTCTAGGCTTCTTCCTAGGTTCCTGTTTTTCTAGAGTTTTTCCCTGTGATTCTACATCTGCATTGTTTGCTCTTTTGGGAGTTTTAGGCTGTGTTAAAAACTTATTGACAACTGTTGATGTAAAAAAGTGCTTTATAAAATACATTTGATTGATAGCGCAATAGAGTGTTACTTAGCCTGTAGAACATGACAGCTGAACAGACAAATGATATACACCTTACAGAGTCCTTTATCCTTGTTTTGATTGAGTCTTTCAGGGGTACAGACATACACGAAAAAAAGGCTCTAGACTAGAGCCTAGGTAATATGAAATGCTTCTTGGGTAGTACTCAATTCCCAGGACAGGCGCAAAGCCTATTGTGAATTGTTCTAATTTTAAAATCTGTTAGGTGAGCCCGGCACATGGTTCTCTATTTAACAGGCCCACAGAGACTCAGATCTTAAGTAGTTGACATATGGCTGAACTGTGCCTGGTCAGGTAGATTAACCATCTCCCACAGAGCAGCAGCACCGTCCCACAGAGCAGCAGCACCGTCCCACAGAGCAGCAGCACAGTCCCACAGAGCAGCAGCACAGACCCACAGAGCAGCAGCACAGACCCACAGAGCAGCAGCACAGTCCCACAGAGCAGCAGCACAGTCCCACAGAGCAGCAGCACAGACCCACAGAGCAGCAGCACAGACCCACAGAGCAGCAGCACAGACCCACAGAGCAGCAGCACAGACCCACAGAGCAGCAGCACAGACCCACAGAGCAGCAGCACAGACCCACAGAGCAGCAGCACAGTCCCACAGAGCAGCAACACAGTCCCACAGAGCAGCAGCACAGACCCACAGAGCAGCAGCACAGACCCACAGAGCAGCAGCACAGACCCACAGAGCAACAGCACCGTCCCACAGAGCAGCAGCACAGTCCCACAGAGCAGCAGCACAGACCCACAGAGCAGCAGCACAGACCAACAGAGCAGCAGCACAGACCCACAGAGCAACAGCACCGTCCCACAGAGCAGCAGCACAGTCCCACAGAGCAGCAGCACAGTCCCACAGAGCAGCAGCACAGTCCCACAGAGCAGCATCACAGTCCCACAGAGCAGCAGCACCAGGTCACATGACAACGTTATGATGGAATGCAGTCAGTGCAGGCGAGTCAGGTGAGACGCCCTATTAATAACATGACTGAAAGGCGTAGCCTACAGCAGAGAAGGTAGAGGGGGAAATGATTACTCGGGGCATGACGACGTAATCAGCATGAACTGTTATACCATATCACCTCAACATAGAGTTGAAAATGATTAACCCCCTCGGACACATTTCTAAGCATGCTTTGTGTCCGAACCATTCATACCCATCTCTGAACCATTCATACCCATCTCTATCTGTGTGTGTGAAGGGTTCCTCCCAGGATCATTTAAGGTGGTTCTGATTATTGAGGGGGGTGTCCCAGAGGGGGGCTGTGCTCCCGTTTGGGTTGAACACCTGTAACTGATTGTTCCTAAAATCTAGAGCCTTAAATGATAATCACCATTTTTCAAATGGTCAACCGAACAGGGACCATGAGAGCCAGGGAAGAGTCATTCACAGTGAGTGTGTCACCAGGTCTTGAATTTCATGAATCCCCCCCCCCCCCCCCCCCCCCCCCCCAAGAGATGCCCAATCCAAATCCACCAGGGCACCAAGGCCATTAACCAAAATAGACCATTAAGTTGATTCCAAAAACCAAACAACCAAAACAAACAGCAATTGAATCAACACATGCTAAAAATATGGTACTGTTAACAGTTGATGTTACTCTTCAATAACACAGACCCCAAAGCATATCAGGGGGGGAGAACAAATCATGATGGGTGGTAGATGGTAGCTGCATGCTCCCCTGTCCTCATTGATTCTGAACAAAGTAACAGGATGTCATTTAACCCCCCACCCTTTCCTGTGGTTGACCAATTAGAGGTCCTTGCAGTACAACTGGGTCAATGGCCAAATAAGTATTCTGCTCCTGACTCAACATGCAGACGATTCAGGACTGACAGCTTTACAGACCAATGGAAATAGTTGTTTTTCAGTTCATCGTTAATTCTAGTCCTCTAGTCCCCTGCATTGTGTATTTATCGTCGACATATTATTACAGTCCCAAATACTAAACTTTTTACTACTTCAATACATTTGGACTATGTAAAAAAGTGCTGTAATTTCTAAAACGATTCACCCGATATGGGTGAACATACCCTCAAATTAAAGCTGACAGTCACATGCGCCAAATACAACAGCTGTACAGACAGTTTGTTAACAAGACATTTGTGGAGTGGTTGAAAAACGAGTTTTAATGACGCCAACCTAAGTGTATGTAAACTTCCCACTTCAACTGTATCATACAGTGCATCCAGAAAGTATTCTGACCCCTTGACTTTCCACATTGTTAAATTACAGACTTAATCTAAAATGGATTAAATTGCCCCCCCCCCCCCCCCCCCCCCCCCCCCCCCCCCCCCCCCCCCATGAATCTACACACAATACCCCATCATGACAAATCAAAAACAGTTTAAAAAAAATACACACTGCTCAAAAAAATAAAGGGAACACTAACACATCCTAGATCTGAATGAATTAAATATTCTTATTAAATACTTTCTTTACATAGTTGAATGTGCTGACAACAAAATCACAGAAAAATTATCAATGGAAATCAAATTTATCAACCCATGGAGGTCTGGATTTGGAGTCGCACTCAAAATTAAAGTGGAAAACCACACTACAGGCTGATCCAACTTTGATGTAATGTCCTTAAAACAAGTCAAAATGAGGCTCAGTAGTGTCTGTGGCCTCCACGTGCCTGTATGACCTCCCTACAATGCCTGGGCATGCTCCCGATGAGGTGGCGGATGGTCTCCTGAGGGATCTCCTCGCAGACCTGGACTAAAGCATCTGCCAACTCCTGGACAGTCTGTGGTGCAACGTGGCGTTGGTGGATGGAGCGAGACATGATGTCCCAGATGTGCTCATATGGATTCAGGTCTGGGGAACGGGCGGGCCAGTCCATAGCATCAATGCCTTCCTCTTGCAGGAACTGCTGACACACTCCAGCCACATGAGTGTCTAGCATTGTCTTGCATTAGGAGGAACCCAGGGCCAACTGCACCAGCATATGGTCTCACAAGGGGTCTTAGGATCTCATCTCGGTACCTAATGGCAGTCAGGCTACCTCTGGTGAGCACATGGAGGGCTGTGCGGCTCCCCAAAGAAATGCCACCACACACCATGACTGACCCACCGCCAAACCGGTCATGCTGGAGGATGTTGCAGGCAGCAGAACGTTCTCCACGGCGTCTCCAGACTCTGTCACATGTGCTCAGTGTGAACCTGCTTTCATCTGTGAGGAGCACAGGGCGCCAGTGGAGAATTTGCCAATCTTGGTGTTCTCTGGCAAATGCCAAACGTCCTGCACGGTGTTGGGCTGTAAGCACAACCCCCACCTGTGGACGTCGGGCCCTCATACCACCCTCATGGAGTCTGTTTCTGACCGTTTGAGCAGACACATGCACATTTGTGGCCTGCTGGAGGTCATTTTGCAGGGCTCTGGCAGTGCTCCTCCTGCTCCTCCTTGCACAAAGGCGGAGGTATCGGTCCTGCTGCTGGGTTGTTGCCCTCCTACGGCCTCCTCCATGTCTCCTGATGTACTGGCCTGTCTCCTGGTAGCGCCTCCATGCTCTGGACACTACGCTGACAGACACAGCAAACCTTCTTGCCACAGCTCGCATTGATGTGCCATCCTGGATGAGCTGCACTACCTGAGCCACTTGTGTGGGTTGTAGACTCCGTCTCATGCTACCACTAGAGTGAAAGCACCGCCAGCATTCAAAAGTGACCAAAACATCAGCCAGGAAGCATAGGAACTGAGAAGTGGTCTGTGGTACCACCTGCAGAACCACTCCTTTATTGGGGGGGTGTCTTGCTAATTGCTTATAATTTCCACCTGTTGTCTATTCCATTTGCACAACAGCATGTGAAATTTATTGTCAATCAGTGTTGCTTCCTAGGTGGACAGTTTGATTTCACAGAAGTGTGATTGACTTGGAGTTACATTGTGTGTTTAAGTGTTCCCTTTATTTTTTTGAGCAGTGTATGTATGTATGTATGTATGTATGTATGTATGTATGTATATATATATATATATATTTTGTTTTACATAATTATTCAGACCCTTTACTCTGTACTTTGTTGGAGCACCTTTGGCAGCGATTCTTCTTGGGCAAGCTTGGCACATCTGTATTTGGGGGGTTTCTCCCATTCTTCTCTGCAGATTCTCTCAAGCTCTGTCAGGTTGGATGGGGAGCGTCGCTGCACAGCTATTTTCATGTCTCAAGAGATGTTCGATCGGGTTCAAGTCCGGGCTCTGGCTGGGCCACTCAAGGACATTGAGACTTGTCCTGAAGCCACTCTTACGTTGTCATGGCTGTGTGCTTAGGGTCGTTGTCCTGTTGGAAGGTGAACCTTCGCCCCAGTCTGAGGTCCTGAGTGCTCTGGAGCAGGCTTTCATCAAGGATCTCTGTGCTTTGCTCCGTTCATCTTCTCGATCCTGACTAGTCTCCCCACAGCATGATGCTGCCACCACCATGCTTCACTGTAGGGATGGTGCCCGTTTACCTCCAGTTGTGACACTTGGCATTCAGGCCAAAGAGTAAAATGTTGGTTTCAACAGACCAGATAATCTTGTTTCTCATGGTCTGAGAGTCCTTTAGGTGCCTTTTGGCAAAACTTCAGCGGGCTGTCATGTGCCTTTTACTGAAGAGTGGCTTCCGTCTGGCCACTCTACCATAAAGTCCTGATTTGCTGAGTGCTGCAGAGATGGTTGTCCTTCCTAAAGGTTATCCCATCTCCACAGAGGAACTCTAGAGCTCTGTCAGAGTGACCATTGGGTTCTTGGTCACCTTCCTGACCAAGGTCCTTCTCCCCCTATTGCTCAGTTCGGCCGGGCGAACAGTTCTAGGAAGTCCATCAATATTTTAAGTTAAACGTTCTCATCGGTTGCATCAGATACAACTGTACATAAAAAAATGTGTATGAATTTGGGTTCTATCATCCTACAACTATCCCAGAGTCTGTTTGGAATATTTCTCACACAGAACGACAAGCCACAAGGTGGCACAGCACCCCTCAGATTATTTGGGGAGAACCCTGATGTGTGGTACATTAAGCAGGTTACTATGACAGTTTACCCCATGCCATGTTGGACTAAACCCAGTACAACCCAGGTATCAGTCGGTCAGTCAGGCAGCAAGGAGAGAGAGAGAGAGACAGACAGACAAACAGGTAGGTAAGAGATACAGATAAATCAAAATGGCAGAGGACCACACTATTAGTTTTAAAACTTCTTCGGGATAGGGGGCAGCACTTTCACTTTTGGATGAATAGCATGCTCAAATTCAACTGCCTGCTACTCATCCCCAGAATATAATATATGCATATTATTAGTAGATTTGGATAGAAAACACTCTGAAGTTTCTAAAATTGTTTGAATCATATCTGTGAGTATAACAGAACTTATGTAGCAGGCAAAACCCAGAGGACAAACCATTCGGAATTATTATTTTTTTGGGGGGGTGGTCACTGTCTTTTCAATCTGTTTTCATTGGGAAACCAGATTTCTAAGGGACTTGCTTGCAGTTCCTACCGCTTCCACCAGTCTTTAGAAATTGGTTAAGGTTTTTCCTTTGTGTAATGAAGAAGTACGGCCATCTTGAATGAGAGTCACTTGAAGTGGACTGTTTGAGAGAGGCGCGTGACTAGAAAAGTCGTGTCAGTTTGTTTTCTTTTTGTATTGAACACAGATCATCCCGTCTTCAATTGTATCAATTATTTACGTTTAAAAATACCTAAAGTTGTATTACAAAAATAGTTTGAAATGTTTTGGCAAAGTTTACAGGTAACTTTTGAGATATTTTGTAGTGATGTTGGAACGCGCCAAATAAATTGACATTTTGGATATATATGGACGGAATTAATCAAACAAAAGGACCAATTGTGATATTTATGGGACATATTGGAGTGCCAATAGAAGAAGCTCGTCAAAGGTAAGGCATGATTTATATTTTATTTCTGCGTTTTGTGTCGCGCCTGCAGGGTTGAAATATGCTACTCTCTCATTGTTTGCTGTTGTGCTATCATCAGATAATAGCATCTTATGCTTTCGCCGAAAAGCCTTTTTGAAATCTGACATGTTGGCTGAATTCACAACGAGTGTAGCTTTAATTTGCTATCTTGCATGTGTGATTTAATGAACGTTTGATTTTTATAGTAATTTATTGGAATTTGGCGCTCTGCTTTTTCCTGGCTTTTGGCAAGCGTCCAAGAGAGATTAACAGAACAGTACACTAACTTAGATCTGAATAAATTATTAGCTGTGCTCAGCAAAGCATAAGAGTTTTTCCCCCATCAACGTGTTACTGCTTCTCTATAGGAGTTGACACAGGAGCGACGCTAATACTGCCACATAACACTTCCCCCATTCCCAGCATTCCTATAGTGTCTCTATGGATACGGGTGGCAGCTGTACCTCATCGGTCACTTGGTTGGCCCTCACGGTGATCTCTTCCGCTGACATATCCGCCATTTTACTGCTGTTGAAGTTGGAGGCTCCTCCTGTCACACCAAGCTCTACACTCTGAGGCCTGGGGGAGAGAGGGGTGGCAGGATAGAGGGACCGAGAGAGAAGGGTTCACAAGTTAATGTTTCAAGAATACAGATATCCATTTGAACATGACTGAAAGGTACCATTCAACTTTGCGGACAGAATCAACATACTATGTAACTTTACAAAGAAACAATGGTTCTACTTTGGTCTCAACAAAGTGAGAAAATTAGATTCCTTTCCTGGCAGCAGAGGGGTCTATGGGGTTTGAATGTTGTGTGGAAAAGGAAACAAAAAAAGTTGACCGACTGACAAATGAGCAGCATTTTTCTGTGCCTACAGACAGCAGTAGGCTAGTTCCTTGTCAGTACCATTATGGCTTGGTGTCATTATGCAGACAGCACAGTTACAATGAGGAGGCTGGTGATAAGGAGAGGCTGATAGAGAAATGAAGATGTGTTTGAAACATCATTAATATGCCAGTCAGGAACACACAGCACTGAATGATGAAACGCTTGGTGTGGACAAGCTGCACCAGATTTTCCACCATGACAGTGTTTTTAGACACGTTTCAGTGTGTCCAATATCTAAACTAGCATACGGCTTAGAATGTAGTGATGGGGGCAAACAATTATACAGTTTGTCAACTATTTACCGTCAAAAATGTAGTCTAAGTCCCAATATTATTCATATTTCTCCAGTTGGCTGTACCTGCACCAAAACTCCAGTATTTTTCCTTCACAGCTTGTTCGCCATCTCCTTTTTAAACGAGAAGCCAATTTGTTTTCAACACTTATTTCCATAACTGATCAAAACTCGTTTTCTCATGGCTCTCTCTAGTCCCTCTGCAGTAGACATATGGTGAGCAATACGTTCGAAACATCATATCGCAATAAACTCACAGTATTGAATATTTCAGTTGTGTATATTGTTTAATTTGATGAAATTATTTTATTTCAAGTAATCATCTCTATAGAGCTGCTGCCTATGCGGTCTGACAAAAGTCACTATTTTAGTAGTTCAAAGTATACTAACCAAAATATAAAATGTAACAATTTCAAAGATTGATGTCCTTATATGAATTGTACAGTTAATTGAAAGAACTGTATTAGGTCCTAATCTATGGATTTCACATGACTGGGCAGGGCTGCAGCCATGGGTGGTCCTGGGAAGATACCAGCCACTTGGCAGCTAGGCCTACCCACTGGGGAGCCAGGCCCACCCACTGGGGAGCCAGGCCCACCCACTGGGGAGCCAGGCCCACCCACTGGGGAGCCAGGCCCACAAAAGAGCTTGAAAAACAGACAGAATGCTGTTTAACCTCTTGAGACTAGGGGGAAGTATTTTGATGTTTGGATAAAAAACGTACCCATGAAACTGCCCATTTATCAGGCCCAGAAGCTAGAATATGCATATAATTGGCAGATTAGGATAGAAAACACTAAAGTTTCCAAAACTGTCAAAATATTGTCTGTGAGTATAATAGAACTGATATTGCAGGTGAAAACCTGAGGAAAATCCAACCAGGAAGTGCTGTTTTTCTGAAACCTCTGTTCCATTGCATGCCTTCCCTCCATTTAAAGGGATATCAACCAGATTCCTTTCCCTATGGCTTCCACATGGTGTGAACAGTCTTTAGGCATAGTTTCAGGCTTTTATTCTGAAAAATGAGCGAGAATGATCACATTGCGTCAGTGGATAGCTGTGTGTCTGAAGCTGTGTGTGTGTGTGTGTGTGTGTGTGTGGGGGGGGAATAAATGAACTCTAGACCAACTTTACTCCACACACAGAGACACAAAGCTCTCCCCCGCCCTCCATTTGGCAAATTACCATAGTTCTATCCTCCCGATTCCAGCTTACAAGCAAAAACTAAAGCAGGATGTACCAGTGACTCACTCAATACGGAAGTGGTCAGATGATACGCTACAGGACTGTTTTGCTAGCACAGACTGGAATATGTTCCAGGATTCATCCAATGACATTGAGTATACCACCTCAGTCACCCACCTTCATCAATAAGTGCAATGACAACGTCGTCCCCACAGTGACCATCCCAACCAGAAGCCATGGATTACAGGCAACATCCCCACCGAGCTAAAGCCTAAAGCTGCCGCTTTCACAGAGCGGGACATCAATCTGGACGCTTATAAGAATTCCTGCTATGCCCACAGACGAACCATCAAAACAGGCAATGCAGCAATATAGGAGTAAGATTGAATCAGACTACACCAGATGTGGCTGGGTTTGCAAGCTAGTTTGGACTACAAAAGAGAAACCCAGCCGTGAGTTACCCAGTGTCGTGAGCCTACCAGGCGGCCTAATGACTTTTGTGCTCGCGTCATGGCAAGCAACACTGAAGCATGCATGAGAGCCCCAGCTGTTCCGGTCAACTGTGTAATCACGCTCTCTGTAGCTGATGTGAGCAAGACCATTAAACAGGTCAACATTCACAACGCCGCGGGGCCAGACGGATTTCCAGGACGTGTGCTCAGAGGAAGCACGGACCAACAGGCAAGTGTCTCCTCTGACGTTTTTAGCAGATGACCATAGTCCCTGTGCCCAGGAAAGCAAAAGTAACCTGCCTAAATGACTACCTCCCTATAGCACTCATGTCAGTAGCCATGAAGTGCTTTGAAAGGCTGGTCATGGCTCACATCAACACTATTATCCCACAAACATTCCAATTCGCATACCGCCCCAACAGATCCACTGATAATGTCATCTCAATCGCACTCAACACTGCCCTTTCCCACCTGGACAATAGGAACACCTATGTGAGAATGCTGTTCATTGACTACAGCTCAGCTGTACCAACACAGTCGTGAAGAGAGTACACAAAACCTATACACCCTCAGGAGACTGAAAAGATTTAGCATGGGTCCTCAGAACTGAATGTGTTCAACTGAAGTGAGTCTTCCACATTTAACCCCTTAATCAGAGTGGGGAACTGCCTTGCTCAGGTGCAGAACGACAGATTTTTACCTTGTCAGCCTGTATATAGCCTCGCTATTGTTATTTTACTGCTGCTCTTTAATTATTCTGTTACTTTTTTGGTGTGGGGGGGGGGGGGGGGTGTATTTTTCTTACAACTGCATTGTTGGTTAAGGGCTTGTAAGTAAGCATTTCACTGTAAGGTCTACCTACATCTGTTGTATTCGTGTCGCATGTGACAAATGCAATTTGATAATGAAATTGTGTATGGATTTTTGCATGTTTTCCAGATACATGGATCAAGAGGGACAACACCTTTACAACCAGTTCCTGATGTCAGTCCCTGATGGCAAGGCAGACACCGTCATTGCCGTCATCAAGGAGATGCTCCATCAAAAAGATACCAACAGAGAAATTGTACGGCCTGGGCACTGATGCGGTTGCAGTGATGACTGGTATGGACTACAAAGCTTTAGAATTAACTTATTTAAAAATATATATACAGCATGTCTGGAGATAAATTGGATGCGCGCTGTGTTAAAATAAGCAGTGCGGCTTGGTTAGGTTGTGTTTCGGAGGCTTTCGACCTTCGTCTACCCGAGCCGGTACGGGAGTTGTAGCGATGAGACAAGATAGTAACTACTAACAATTGGATACCACGAAAAGGGTGAGAAAACGGGGTCATTATTTTTTTTTAAAGCTGTGTCGTTGGCTAGCAGTGTCCTGATGAGAGCGCACATGTTCTATGCCATGGATGTATCCAAATAAATTACACTAGAAAACAGCTTAAACACCGACTGGGTCGCGTCTCTGGCAACCCAACCAATAGAACGAATGACCAGCCAGCTTGGGTAGCACCCCAATACTTATCTCGGGACTATATCTTGTGGTAGGATGAAATAGTATGAATAAATCATCCAAAATAACGTTAATGAAAATATGTCAATCATTATTTGTTATATGTTGGTAACCCGTTGTATAAACGTGATAATGCCCTCGAAGCCGGTGTTTGGAGGATATGTTGGTAAAGTTTGCCAGGCCTCGACTTGGTCTCGGGCCTAACACCCGTGACAATATCCTACAAACCCGGCTTCGAGGGCATTATCACTTCAATACCACAGCCCTTCGTGCCTTACTGCTTAAATAAATAACCTTTAATGTGGCTGTGCTGACATTGTATGAGTTAGTTAACTAGCTGGATATGCTGGACGTCAGTTGGCAAGAAGTTTACAAGTTCAGTAGCGAACTCGTTTATTGTAACAAGAGCGAGCAAGGTGATCGCAGACAGAATAACAACACCCAACCAATGAGTTGTTAGCTAGCCTAGATAGCTGGCGAAGTTAAACTACAATTGGTGAAAAAGTTGTCTTGAGGGTAACCTGTAATACATAACTGAGTTGCAATACCTTGAAAACATTGTTAAAAGTTGACTTGCACTGGACTAACTTAGTTATTTCGCCTGACGTAAATAAAAAGTTATTCCTGTAAAGTTTTTTTGTACTATTGGCTAGCTCAAGGTAGCAGTCTAGTTCCTCTTCAACACAAGTCAGTCGCATAAAACTCCCCGTCAGATGATAATTTGACTGATGAACACATACTGAAAGACGGTTGTCTTCTGAATGACAACAACTTACTGCTAAGCTTCTCAAATAGAAAGGACTCCTCCTTTTGGTTATCTGTACGTGATATTTGCAATTTCTGAAATTCCTTTAGATGGTGTCGACGAAGCGCATATCCTGTTTCCACAAGTGGAGGAAAGCGATCTTGCGCATGCGTTGGAGCGCACCTAAAACAACAGCGTTTCTGTGGTTGTGGTTATCGTTTTGACCTTTGATCACAAGTTGATTATATACCAAATACATCTTATATTCCTGTCAGTTGAACTTAATATGAAACATCAATTTTCAAAAAAAAAATTGTCAGTCAACTAATTTCTACCACTTCTCTCAAAAAAGATATGTACTTTTGAGCCCTTATGAACGAAGCCTTAATGCGTTGGCATTTGTATTTCGGAATGCCAAGGAAATGAATGCATTTTTAATCAAGTTCCTCCTTCTGTTCTTCAAGAGTGCATTGATGGGAAAAGTAAGTAAGTGGTGAGCTATCTCATGAATTAATATGATGTATTTAGGTGAGTGGACACCTGCAGGGTGGGCAACTCCAGTCCTCGAGGGCCTGATTGGTTAAAATATGTAATAATTAAGTAAGCTTTATGCAGCATATTTTTGTGTGAACCCATTACACCTCTTTGTTTGTCTGAAATCTAAGGAAACCCCACCATACATTAAACAAATATATTTTTTCATTTTTCTAAGTGGTGGCTGTTATCCTCATTGTTTTTCTTCCAGTCCCACACACTACCCATATTCAAAGAGCACCGTATACCAAAAGTCCCCATGGCCTTACAGATTTTATCCATTTGAGTGCACATAGTTTTTTTTAACTCTAATATTCTTCTCTATATATTTCCCATATTGCAATTCTTTCTGGAAAATCTATCCCTGGCCTTTGCTCTATTTAAAAACCTGCACATTTGATTTTATTTACTGTAGTGGCGCAGTGGTCTAAAACACTGCATCTCAGTGCAAGAGGTGTCACAGTACCTGGTTCGAAGGCTACATCACATTCGGTTGTGATTGGGAGTTCCGTAGGGCGGTGCACAATTGGCCCAGTGTTGGCCGGGGTAGGCCATCATTGTAAATAAGAGTTTGTTCTTAACTGACTTGCTGCCTAGTTAAATAAAAACAAAAGTACTGTTGGCTACTTACCTACATAACCCATTAGAGGGTGCTAAATGACCTTATAACGAACCTGGTAAGCACATTGCTCTTTCTGGTGGTGGGTAACAAATGGAATGCCTTTAAGTTGCCCTTAAAAGGATTGATTACCTGTATTGGAGAAACACTGAATATCATTCACGGTTGTGAATTAGGTAGAGTAAACTGATAGTTCAGGTGTAGGCTATATGTTATTAATTGCAAAAGTTTGCCACTGTCAGTCTTCAGTAAAAGTTGAATCAAAACATGAAAGGAATGACAGTTGAACTGCATTCCATGACTAACAACAAAAACAACTTTTCATGTTCAACTTCGAGAAGCCATTCTACCCGGTTTGGCTGTTCCATAGAAAGCAGTAGTTATAGATTATATGTTACTTGTACTTCTCTTCTTGATAATTACTGAGTCATTATATTCACTCTATTATGTAATGCTTAATAATGCCAGCCAGCCAGTCACAGAACTCGTGATTCTACAATCACCAAACCTTTAGACAGCAGTATTCTCATCCTGTTCTGAGTCCTGCTGCTGAGTGCATTCATTTGGCACCAAATGGAAGAAAAGGGACTAAAACAGTGAGGGACTACCTGGACATGTCCAATAAGAAAAGTGTATTTTCATTTTCTGTTGCACAACATTTTAAAACATTTGCCATTGCACTGTAAAATATATATATATATATATGTACAATTGTAAGGTTACCAGCTGCAATAGGATTGTGAGTTTGGTCAACATTTTTACACAACATTTTTGTTGAGCAAAGGCACAATCCTATTGCAGCTGGTTGCCACACATTTAACTTATATTTTATTTTACAGTGTGCATGCACTACTGAATACAATCCTGACCACAGGGTGACTCTGGGTGGGGCTTCAGGCTTGACTTTCCGCTGAACACGCAGTAGAGAAGTACAGTCAGGAGTGGAAAGTTTAAGCTCAACACTAATAGTTTGGAATGGGAGTTGGCTGTGAGAGTTTGAGGGATGTGAGCTGTTGATGTGATTTTTTTTTCTCTCTCTCTCTTTACAGTTCTGTATTCCTTTTCTCATGGCCTTCGTGACCAGATCAGCTGATGGTGTGTGTGTCTATGCGTCACAGGAGTTTGGTGGAACCTTTTTTGGGGAGAACGGGCTCCTTCTAATGACTGGAGCAGAATAGATGGAATGGTAACAAATACATCAAACACATGGTTTCCAGGTGTCTGATGCTATTCCATTTGCTTTGTTCCGGACATTATTATGAGCCCCCCCTCCCCCCTCACCAGCCTCCTGTGGTGTGCGTGTTCTTGATAACTTCTCCACACACCGTAACAATGGGAGTTAATACACTAAGTAGCTTCCATCGTCTGGCAGGGTCTCTGTTACTCCCCTATCATGTATTAGGGCAATATCTCAGGCTTAATTTACGGTAAGGTGCTCTATTTCTGTACAACTTGAGTGTTAGGGCCGGGGGAAAATAGTGCACCTATGTGTTTGCTGTCTACAGAGTTGTTGCACAATCATAGTAGCGGGAAGTAGTTTGTGGGTGGGGGTGCTGTGATTTTTTTTTGCAGAAGGGGTCCATGCGCTGAAGAAGTTTATATCAGTCTGCTAATACAGGACTAGTAAAGGCCCAGTGCATCACTTTTCTGCATTTTCGGCATTATTTAATGTATTTGAATGTATTTGAGAGTTTACCAGCATTTGTAACTTGAGTCTGATAATTATCTGTACAAAACAGTTAATCTGATAATACTTGTGGAATATAAAAATACTTGCTTGATGTATGTTTTTCTTTAAATACTTTTCAAATACAATTTATTTCTATATTAAAACTGAAAGGATATATGAATTACTTTTTAGTAGACACTCTTATCCAGAACAGCTTACAGTAGTGAGTGCACAATGATTCATACTTTTTTGTACTGGTCACCTGTGGGAATCAAACCCACAACACTAGCGTTGCAAGCACTATGCTCTACCAACTGAGCCATCACCACATCACATTCGATCACATCACCACATCATCATCACATCACATCACCACATCATCACATCACCACATCCCCATCACATCACATCACATCATCACATCACATCATCACAAACTACCTGACGTCTCTATGTGCTCTATTACTGTTTTGTGCCTTGTTTTGTAAAGTCTACAGGTACAAACCTAGATGACCTATGTACAATATTAAGTGGTTTGTAAGGATGGTAAATTAATACTGCACAAAAAGTGGTTGTTTTCCATGTTATTGATTAGACAAATATTCCATTTGATGTTTTGAGTCTTTGCCTTTTTCTGGATTCCATCAGAATGAAAAGAGTTTTTGCACTCTTATAATTCCAAAAATTAAATCCTCCAAGATATTGTTCTTAATTATACAAGTACATTTTGTTGTTGTTGTTGCTGATTCCACAATTTTTTTTATTTTTTTATTTTACCCCTTTTTCTCCCCAATTTCGTGGTATCCAATTGTTGTAGTAGCTACTATCTTGTCTCATTGCTACAACTCCAGTACGGGCTCGGGAGAGACGAAGGTTGAATGCGATACAGCGCCCTTAACCACTGCGCCACCCGGGAGGCCATAGGTCCACTATTACTAGTAAAGGACCAGTGCACTACTTTTGTGTTCCCCAATGTTTTTTAAAAATAATGTTTTTCTTTCTTCAATTCAGGGGGTGCTGTAGTTACTACACAATAAGTATAGTATGTCTCACACACTCTTACCTATCTTTCACACTATCTTTCCTTCTCCCATTTGATCTCTGTCTTTGTATCTCTGTTTCTGTGTGGATGTCTCAATAAAGAGTGTCAAAAGTCAAGGTCCCCCTTTCTCTCTCTCTCTCACTCTCTCAAATCCACTGCCCAGCAGGGGTCACACACTCCACTAACAGGAAGCACCTGCTTTGTTACGCTTGGTTGCTTTAGATAAACAAAGAGAGGAAAAGCATTTGTGCAGATTTCGTTTAGATTTTCAATGACTGCTTACTCAAACAGCCAAAGTAATTGCACTGTCTGAAACTCCAAAAAGGTCCATACAATTATTCTATGAAGATTCAAATACAATACTTCTATGGGCAGGTTTGTTGAGAAGTAGGGATTGAGATGAGAAGTGTAGACTGGGTAGCTCGCATCCAAAATGAACTATGGTGTGAAACGGAGCGAATAGAGTAAAATTTAACAATTCAGTTTGAAGGGGGGTAAGAATGCCATTGTGCAGTGTTCACTAGCAGAAGTGAAACCGACCACATGCAATAGAACCCTACATTCCCCGGGTCTGGGTTTGAGGGGAGAGTAAAGCTGGTTCTGGATCTGTTTAAGCACCAAAGGGACTATATGGGGAGGAGGTTAACAGCTAAAACATACGTTATTCTTCATACAAACCCAGATCAAGACGTAACACTGTAAAACACACATTATTCTACATATGAACCCAGATCAAGACATCATTTATTTTTAGTCTCCAGACTCCTTCCAGAGAAAAGAAGACGGGACCGTTGCGGAACTACGTGTGCATGAAAGAGAGACAGAGAGAACTACTGAGTGTGTGAGAGAGAGAGCACTACCAAGTGTGTGTGTGTGTGTGTGTGTGAGAGAGAGAGAAGAACACTAGACAATATGGAACACAAAGGTTTTACTATCTCATACTGGATAACAACTGGGTTGGAGGTCATCTGCCATTGGCCTAAAGAGCAGGATCCCAGACTTCATCAAAGAAATTGGAAATATAGACATTGTCATCCTACAAGAAACATGGTATAAAGGAGACGGACCCACTGGTTGCCCTCTAGGTTACAGATAGCTGGTAGTCCCATCCACCAAACTACCAGGTGAAACAGGGAAGCGTCTCAGGGGGTATGCTAATTCGGTATATAGCTAACCCACTTTATTAAATTAGTCCAAACAGGAACATTTTACATCTGGCTAGAAATGAATAAGGAAATTATCTCAACAGAGAAAAATGTCTTAATGTGTGCTACCTAAATCAAATCATATTTATTTACAAAGCCTTTCTTACATCAGCTGATATCTCAAAGTGCTGTACAGAAACCCAGCCTAAATCCCCAAACAGCAAGCAATGCAGGTGTAGAAGCACAGTGGCTAGGAAAAACTCCTTAGAAAGGCCAAAACCTAGGAAGAAACCTGAGAGGAACCAGGCTCTGAGGGGTAGCCAGTCCTCTTCTGACTGTGCCGGGTGGAGATTAAAACAGAACATGGCCAAGATGTTCAAATGTTCATAAATGACCAGCATGGTCAAATAATAATAATCACAGTAGTTGTCGAGGGTGCAGCAAGTCAGCACCTCAGGAGTAAATGTCAGTTGGCTTTTCATAGCCGGTCATTAAGAGTATCTCTACCGCTCCTGCTCTCTCTAGAGAGTTGAAAACAGCAGGTCTGGGACAGGTAGCACGTCCGGTGAACAGGTCAGGGTTCCATAGCCGCAGGCAGAACAGTTGAAACTGGAGCAGCAGTACGGCCAGGTGGACTGGGGACAGCAAGGAGTCATCATGCCAGGTAGTCCTGAGGCATGGTCCTAGGGCTCAGGTCCTCCGAGAGAGAGAAAGAAAGAGAGAATTAGAGAGAGAGCATACTTAATTTCACACAGGACACCGGATAAGACAGGAGAAGTACTCCAGATATAACAGACTCACCCTAGCCCCTCGACACTTAAACTACTGCAGCATAAATACTGGAGGCTGAGACAGGAGGGGTCAGGAAACACTGTGGCCCCATCCAATGATACCCCCGGACAGGGCCAAACAGGCAGCATATAACCCCACCCACTTTGCCAAAGCACAGCCCCCACACCACTAGAGAGATATCTTCAACCACCAACTTACCATCCTGAGACAAGGCCGAGTATAGCCCACAAAGATCTCCGCCACGGCACAACCCAAGGGGGAAGATCACGTCAGTGACTCAACCCACTCAAGTGACGCACCCCTCCTAGGGACGGCATGGAAGAGCACCAGTAAGCCAGTGACTCTGCCCCTGTAATAGGGATAAAGGCAAAGAATCCCAGTGGAGAGAGGGGAACCGGCCAGGCAGAGACAGCAAGGGCGGTTTGTTGCTCCAGAGCCGTTGCTCCATATACTGTACCTATATCCCCCCAATAAAATCCCCATACTTTAACAATGATAGCTTCTCCATCCTAGAGGGGGAGATCAACAATCTCCAGGCCCAGGGACATGTACTACTCTGTGGCAACCTAAATACCAGAGCTGGACAAGAACCTGACACCATCAGCACACAGAGGGACAAACACCTGCCTGCAGGGTACAACATTCCCTCCCCCATATTCCCCTCTAGACAAACTACAACCACATAACCAACAAAAACAGGTCACAACTCCTGCAGCTCTGTCGGACGCTAGGTATGTACATAGTCAATGGTAGGCTTCGAGGGGACTCCTATGGTAGATACACCTATAGCTCATCTCTTGGCAGTAGTACTGTAGACTACTTTATCACTGACCTCAACCCAGAGTCTCTTGGAGCGTTCACAGTCAGTCGACTGACACCCCTATCAGATCACACCAAAATCATATTCTACTTGAACAGAGCTTTGCTCAATCATGAGCAATCATGAGCCATCAAAGGAACTGAATAATATCAAGAAATGGTATAGATGGAAGGAAAGTAATGTGGAAATCTACAAAATAGATATTAGGCAACAACAAATGTAATCCCTTCTAGACAATTTCCTGGACAAAATGTTTCTCTGTCATAGTGAAGATGTAAACTTGGCAGTAGAAAACCTAAACAGTATATAAAATATTTGTTTTTCATGTAGACAATCTAAGAAAGATTAACAACAATGACAAATTGTTTGATGAAGAATGCAAAAACCTAAGAAAGAAATGGAGAAACCTATCCAACCAATAAAATAGAGACCCAGAAAACCAAACGCCTTGACAATGGTGAATCACTAAAACAATACAGAAATACACTACGGAAAAAGAAGGAACAGCACGTCAGAAATCAGCTCAATGTAATTGAAGAATCCATAGATTCTAACCACTTCTGGGAAAATTGAAAAACTCTAAACAAACAACAACACAAAGAGTTATTTATCCAAAATGGAGATGTATGGATAAACCACTTCTTCTATTTTGGCTCCATAACAAAGAACAAACAGAAAAACATATACCTGATCAATTACAAATCTTAGAATAAACTATTAAAGACTACCAGGACCCACTGGATTCTCCAATTACATCCAATGAACTTCAGGACAAAATACAAACCCTCCAACCCAAAAAGGCCTGTGGGGTTGATGGCATCCTAAATGAAATGATAAAATATACAGACCACAAATTCCAATTGGCTATACTTAAACTCTTTAACATCATCCTCAACTCTAGCATATTTCCCAATATTTGGAACCAAAGACTGATCACCCCAATCCATAAAAGTGGAGATAAATTTAACCCCAATATCTACCGTGGGATTTGCGTCAACAGCAACCTTGGGAAAATCCTCTGCGTTATCATTAACAGCAGACCCATACATTTCCTCAGGGAAAACAATGCACTCAGCAAATGTCAAATTGGATTTTTACCAAATGACTGTACGGCAGACCACTTATTGACCTTGCACACCCTAATTGGCAAACAAACAGGCCAAAACAAAGGCAAAGTCTTTTCATGGTTTGTGGGGTGAGACAGGGCTATGGGGTGAGACAGGGTTTGTGGTGTTTCCGCAGGGCTGTGGGGTGAGACAGGGACGTAGCTTAAGCCCCATCCTCTTCAACATATATATCAATGAATTGGCGAGGGTACTAGAAAGGTCTGCAGCACCCGGCTTCAACCTACTAGAATCTGAAGTCAAATGTCTACTGTTTGCTGATGATTGTGGATTTCAGGAAACAGCAGAGGGAGCACCCCCCATCTACATCGACGGGACAGTAGTGGAGAGGGTAGTAAGTTTTAAGTTCCTCAGCGTACATATCACGGACAAACTGAATTGGACCACCCACACAGACAACGTTGTGAAGAAGGCGCAGCAGCGCCTCTTCAACCTCAGGAGTCTGAATAAATTCGGCTTGTCACCAAAAGCACTCCCAAACTTCTACAGATGCACAATCGAGAGCATCCTGTCTGGCTGTATCACAGGGTATGGGTACGGCAACTGCTCCGCCCACAATCGTAAGGCTCTCCAGAGGGCAGTGAGGTCTGCACAACGCATCACCGGGGGCAAACTACCTGCCCTCCAGGACACCTACACCACCCGATGTCACAGGAAGGCCATAAAGATCATCAAGGACAACAACCATCCGAGCCACTGCCTGCTCACCCCGCTATCATCCAGAAGGCGAGGTCAAAACAGGTGCATCAAAGCAGGGACCGAGAGACTGAAAAACAGCTTCTATCTCAAGGCCATCAGACAGTTAAACAGCCACCACCAACATTGAGTAGCTGCTGACAACACACTGACTCAACTCCAGCTCACTTTAATAATGGAAATTGATGTAAAAAATGTATCACTAGCAACTTTAAACAATGCCACTTAATATAATGTTTACATACCCAACATTACTCATCTCATATGTATATTTATATACTGTACTCTATATCATCTACGGCATCTTGCCATCTTTATGTAATACATTTATCACTAGCCACTATAAACTATGCCACTTTTATGTTTACATACCCTACATTACTCATCTCATTTGTATATACTGTACTCGATACCATCTACTGCATCTTGCCTATGCCGTTCTGTACCATCACTCACTCATATATCTTTTTGTACATATTCTTTATCCCTTCACACTTGTGTGTATAAGGTAGTAGTTGTGGAATTGTTAGGTTGGATTACTCGTTGGTTATTACTGCATTGTCGGAACTAGAAGCACAATCATTTCGCTACACTCGCATTAACATCTGCTAACCATGTGTGTGACAAATTCAATTTGATTTGATTTGATTTGATCTGGTGCTTCTCTCCCCAACCAAGGAGGGCCTACAGCAGCATCTATACCTTCTGCACAGATTCTGTCAGACCTGGGCCCTGACAGTAAATCCCAGTAAGACAAAATTAATGATGTTCCAAAAAAGGTCTAGTTTCCAGGACCACAAATACGAATTCCATCTAGACACAGTTGCCCTAGAGCACACAAAAAAATATACATACCCTGGCCTAAACATCAGCGCCACAGGTAACTTTCACAAAGCTGTGAACGATCTGAGAGACAAGGCAAGGGCCTTCTACAACATCGAAAGGAACATACAATTCTGGCAAAATATACTTGAATCAGTTATAGAACACATTGGTTCTATATGGTTGTGAGGTCTGGGGTCCACTCCCCAACCAATTATTCACAAAATGGGACAAACACCAAACTGAGACTCTGCATGCAGAATTCTGCAAAAATATCCTCTGTGTACAACATAAAACAACAAATAATGCAGGCAGAGCACCCGCTAATGATCAAAATCCAGAAAAGAGACGTTAAATTCTTCAACCACCTAAAAGAAAGCGATTCCCAAACCTTCCACAACAAAGCCATCACCTACAGAGAGATGAACCTGGAGAAGAGTCCCCTAAGCAAGCTGCTCTTGGGGCTCTGTTCACAAACACAAACAGACCCCACAGAGCCCCAGGACAGCAACACAATTAGACCAAACCAAATCATGAGAAAACAAAAAGATAATTACTTGACACATTGGAAAGAATTAACAAAAAACCTGAGCAAACTAGAATCTTATTTGGATCTAAACAGAGAGTACACAGTGGCATAATACCTGACCACTGTGACTGACCCAAACTTAAGGAAAGCTTTGACTCAGTGAGCATAGCCATGCTATTGAGAAAGGCTGCAGTAGGCAGACCTGGAGAGAAGACAAGCTATGTTCACACTGCCCACAAAATTAGGTGGAAACTGAGATGCACTTTCTAACCTCCTGCCAAATGCATGACCATATTAGAGGTACATATTTCCCTCAGACTACACAGATCCACAAAGAATTAGAAAAACAAACCCAGAGAGAGAGAATAACTGCCAAGTGTGTTAGTGAGAGAGAGAGAGAGAGAGAGAGAGAGAGAGAATAACTGCCAAGTGTGTTAGTGAGAGAGAGCGAGAGAGAGAGAGAGAGAGAGAGAATAACTGCCAAGTGTGTTAGAGAGAGAGAGAGAGAGAAGAGAGAGAGAGAGAGAGAGAGAGAATAACTACCAAGTGTGTTAGAGAGAGAGAGAGAGAAGTGGGACAAGAAGAGGAGAAAGAGAGGGAGGGTTTGAACCGTTTTTTAAGGAGATCTGTGATCTTCTTGGCAGACCTGAAGGCTAGCTGTGTGAAGGGGGAAGGAGTGGAGGAGAGGAGGGCGGCAGGCTGACCACACTGGTCTACCTCTTCCTGAAAGCAACTCCGCTCAGAGAGACAGGAAGTAGAGACACAGAAAGAGGGGAGGGGGAAAGAAAGAGTCAGAGAGAGAGAGAATACTTTTCCTGTCACCAAACTTTTTGAAAACTGCGGGACTAGAGTGTGAAAAATAAAGATAGAGAGGAACACAGTGTGAGATAGAAAAAGGAGATTGAGAACAGATCCAAGGACATGGAGGAGTTCTCAGGCTACTATCATGGATTGTTCCAGTGGAGTTGTGTGTGACTGACAGAGGGGGTTGCTTTGAAGACGGACATTAGGAAAGAGTTTGAGTCCGAACGACAGAATGATGAAAACAGCTGTTCTCTCTCAGGAGACCGCATCTACTGGGTATGAAGAAACAAACTCTGTACCAACCATAGAAATATAATATCTAGAATGGGCTGTTCCACGCCAGCGGTAGCAGAAAATATTTTTGTATACCTCAGATTGTTATGAAAATTCTCACATAGAAACTTAATTGGGAGGAAGGATGTTTTAAATGTTTTTTTACATTTGTATCACAAACCATTTTTGAGAAAAATCATTATGAAAGTGGCCATTTTAGGTCCTTTTTAGACACATGTCTCCTGTAAGACCCTATGATCTGTCAACCGTACATGATACAGACAACGTCTTGGAGTCATTATACTGTCAGATCCTATGATCTGTCAACTGTACATGATACAGACAACGTCTTGGAGTCATTATACTGTCAGATCCTATGATCTGTCAACCGTACATGATACAGACAACGTCTTGGAGTCATTATACTGTCAGATCCTATGATCTGTCAACTGTACATGATACAGACAACGTCTTGGAGTCATTATACTGTCAGATCTTATGATCTGTCAACCGTACATGATACAGACATAGGGTCTGACAGTATAATGACTCCAAGATGTTGTCTGTATCATGTACGGTTGACAGATCATAGGATCTGACAGTATAATGACTCCAAGACGTTGTCTGTATCATGTACAGTTGACAGATCATAGGATCTGACAGTATAATGACTCCAAGACGTTGTCTGTATCATGTACAGTTGACAGATCATAGGATCTGACAGTATAATGACTCCAAGACGTTGTCTGTATCATGTACGGTTGACAGATCATAAGATCTGACAGTATAATGACTCCAAGACGTTGTCTGTATCATGTACAGTTGACAGATCATAGGATCTGACAGTATAATGACTCCAAGACGTTGTCTGTATCATGTACAGTTGACAGATCATAGGGTCTGACAGGAGACATGTGTCTAAAAAGGACCTAAAATGGCCACTTTCATAATGATTTTTCTCAAAAATGGTTTGTGACACAAATATAAAAAGCATGTCCAACATCCTTCCTCCTAATGAAGTTTACATGTGAGAATTTCCAGATCAACCTGAGATACCGAAAAGATTTCCTTCTCCCACTGTCATGGAATTGTCCGTTAGTTCTGTGGCTCTAACTCTGTACTAAAAGGTCAGTTGGGTCTGGTATGTAAAAACAAACAACTGGACAGGAGTTTAGTCTGTGTAACTCTGGGCTCAAGGTCTCTAAACCAAAGATAAGGCCTTCTACTTCAGAAACCTTTTTTGATTATATTCTTTATTTTTTTTAACAATCCTAACTTTTGCAAGCTTATGCCAAACATAACTCACCCTTGGCAAGATGATAGTTCCAAAGCAAACAGTATTAATCTTGCACGAGCCATGGTTTGTGTGAGCCGGAAGGGATCATAAGAGCCAATCTTCTGTTTCTGTAGTGAGACGTGAGTCAGCTTGATGTACACTGAGTATACAAACATTAAAAACAGCTGCTTTTTCCATGACATAGACTGACCAGTTGAATCCAGGTGAAAGCTATCCCTTATTCATGTCACTTGTTAAATCCACTTCAATCAATGTAGATGCAGGGGAGGAGGCAGGAAAAAGATTTTAAAATCTTGAGACAATTGAAACATGGATTGTGTATGTGTGCCATTCAGATGGTGAATGGGCAAGACAATAAATGTAAGTGCCTTTGAACGGGGTCTGATAGTAGGTGCCAGGCGTACCGGTTTGTGTCAAGAACTTCAACGCTGCTGGGTTTTTTATGCTCAACAGTTTCCTGTGTGTATCAAGAATGGTCCACCATCCAAAGGACATCCAGCCAACTTGACACAACTGTGGGAAGCTTTGGAGTCAACATGGGCCAGTATCCCTGTGGAATGCTTTCAACACCTTGTCATTGCCTCAATGAAGGGGGGTGGGGGGTGGGGGGTGGGGGTGGGAGGGATGCAACTCAGTATTAGGAAAGTATTCTTACTGTTTAGTATACTCAGTGTATATCTACACCCCCTGGATGCTAATCTATCACAGGGCCTTACACCCAATCTATCTCCCTACTGCTGAGTGCCAAACAGGGATACACCAGGTCCCATTTTTACAGTCTTTGGTATGACTCGGCCGCGGATCCAACTCCCATCCTTCCAAACTCAGGGAGGCCATTGACTTGGTCTTCAGAGTAAATAGTATACATTTACCCACAAGCTATATTGCACAGAAAATGTCAAATTGGGTTGAGATCCCCCTGCCAGGACTGGGTAGAAATGAAAGCAAGGAGAAAGCAGCTTCAGAGGAAAATCGATTTTTAGATCAACTGAATCTGCTGAAAATGGGGGAAAATGTTCCAAACTGGAAAGGAATGAGACCGGTATATATGATGGAGGGCCCTGTGTTTTGGGATGTCACATCACATGGCCTTGATTTTTACCTTCATTTGAAGCCTTTTCCAGAAATGAGGATGGTGGCGGATCATCTGACATAAAAAGAAAAGGTGACAGTTTGTTGAAAAGGCTTTAAATAGAGGTCCAGGTCAGGTGACAATCCAGGTCAGGTGACATAATTATCCAAAACACATGGCCCTACATATGAGTCATGGTTTACAAGCTTTTTCATGATCTCTCTCTCTCTCTCTCTCTCTCTCTCCTCTCTGTCTCTCTCTCTCCTTCTCTCTCTCTCTCTCTCTCTCTCTCTCTCTCTCTCTCTCTCTCTATCCCTCACTATCTTTCTCTCAGTTCAATTAAATTCAAATTAGCTTTATTGGCATGACGTAACAATGTACATTTTGCCAAAGGTTACTTTGGATATTTACAAAATGAAAAATACTGAGCATCCAAATTGTAAATGGGACAACAGTAACAATAATAACCAAGGGTCAAAATGACCATACATTGAACAATAACAATAAGCATACAGTAGAGGACATGTGCTGGTTGATTGGTCTGTCAGACACTGTCCCTCATCTTATGGCAGGGAGCAATGTAGTGTGCTGTCAACCCACAGCTCTCTGCGTCCTCCCCCAACAGGACGGGTAGCCTATCCTCATCAGAGAGGTCTTTGAAACCTTGAATAAGGGTTTCAAATTTGGGAAAATGACACTCTCTAATTGTTTTATATTTTTGACATTTTGTCAGGAAATGCAGCTCCGTCTCAGGTTCTGCTGTTGTGCAGTAGTTGCACAGCCTTTCCTCTACAGGGAGCCAGGTTTTCCTGTGTCTACCCTTCTCAATGGCAAGGCTGTGCTCACTGAGCATGTACTTTGTCAAGGTTTTTCTAAGGTTTTGATCAGTAACCATGGTCAAATAGTTAGCCACAGTGTAGTGTCGATTTAGGGCCAGATAGCACTGCATTTTGCTTTGTGCTTGTGCCTGTGTTTTGTTTTGACTGTGTTGTAATTTGGTTTATTCTGATTGATTGGATGTTCTGGTCCTGAGGCTTCAGTGTGTTAGTAGAACAGGTTTGTGAACTCAGCCCCAGGACCAGCTGGATGAGGGGACTCTTTTCTTTGCTCAGCTCTTGGCATTGCAGGGCTTGGTAATGATATGAGAGGGAGTCACTGTATTTTAGATGTTTCCAAAACTGAATTGCTCTTTGAGTTTTTATTATTAGTGGATATTGGCATAATTCTGCCCTGCATGCATTGTTTGTAGTTTTCCTGTAGGAGAATCTTACAGAACCCAATGGTTTCAATGGGGTGTTTGTCCCATTTTATGAAATCTTGTTTTGCAAGTGGACCCCACACCTCGCTGCCATGAAGTGCAATTGGTTCAATTACATATTAAATTCTTTTTTGGCAAATTTTAATTTCAATTTGAATGAGCTTTTTAATGGTGTAGAATGCCCTGCGTGCTTTCTCTCTCAGTTCATTCACTGCCTCATTAAGGTGTCCAGTTGAGCTGATTTTTAAACCTAAGTAATTGTAGTGTGTACAGTACTCTATATATTTGTACCAATTGAGAACTTTGGTCTAATTCCCTGAGATTTGGATCTTCTCTGGAAAATCATTATTTTAGTATTTTTGGGGTTTACTGCCAGGGCCCAGGTCTACTGCACGTATTGCCAGTATACATTGATTTAATTATGTCATATGTTTTACCCCCTACTCCACTTTCAATAACTTTGTAGAACAGTCCTGTGTGCTAAATAGAATCAAATGCTTTTTGGAAGTTGATAAAGCAAGCGTATATGTAACGGTCTCCCTCCTCTTCTGACGAGGAGTATGAAGGATCGGACCAATGTTCATGTTATTTATTGGAACAGAAACACTAAACAAAATAACAAGGAGAGTGCCATGAAAACGAAACAGTCCTGTAAAGGTGCAGCAACACAAAACAGAAAACAACTACCCACAACCCATAGTAGGAAAACAGGCTGCCTAAGTATGGTTCTCAATCAGGGACAACGATAAACAGCTGCCTCTGATTGGGAACCATACCAGGCCAAACACAGAAATACAAAAACATAGAACAACACATAGAATGCCCACCCCAACTCACGCCCTTACCAAACTAAAATAGAGACATAAAAAAGGAACTAAGGTCAGGACGTGACAGTATATTTTGGTATTATTTTGGTGAGCATGTTTATCTATCAGGGTGTGTAGGGTGTAAATACGATCAGTCGTACGATGTTTTGGTATAAATCTAATTTGACTTTTACTCAAGACATTGTGCTTATTAAGGAAGTTTAGAACTCTTACATTTATAATACTACAAAAAACCTTCCCCTGGTTACTGTTCACACAAATGCCTCTGTAATTGTTAGGGTCAAATTTGTCTCCGTTTTTAAAGACTGGGGTTATGAGTCCTTGATTCCAGAAGTCAGGGAAATAACCTACACTCAGGATCAAATTAAACAGTTTTAATATAGCCAATTGACATTTTGCACTAGTGAGTTTGAGCATCTCAATTAGGATGCCATCAGGTCCACATGCTTTTTAAATTTGAGGGCCTGAAGTTTCTTATAAAGCTCCTGGTCAGTAATTGGGGAGTCCAATGGATTTCCATTGTCCTTTATAGCTTTTTCTAATCCATTCACCTTCTCATGAATCTGACATTGTTCTGCGTGTTTGTCAATTTGAACGGTGTTGTATAGTGTTTTAAACTGGGCTGTCCATATGTCACCATTTTGTATTGCTAATTCCTCTTGTTTAGATTTTTTTAGTTTTTTCCAATTTTGCCAGAAGTTGTTTGTGTTTATGGACTCCTCAATTATTGTCAGCTGCTTGCTGTTGTACTGTGCTTTTTTGGTTCTGAGTGTTACGTTTATAGAGTTTTAAAGTCTCACAGTAATGAAGGCGTAATTCACCATTATTTGGGTTCTGTGCTTTTGGTTGGAGGTGTTCTACGTTTTTTCCTTATAATTTTACAATCTGCATCAAACCAGTCGTCATCTGTGATCTTTTTAGTTTAGTTTTTTTTAATCAATTTCAATTGTGCTTCTTTTGCCGTTTGCCTGAATATATAGTTGATGTTTTTTTACTGCTAGATTGATGCCTTCTTTACTGTGAGTGAATGTGCTATTCAGAAAGTTATCTAAGAGTGTTTTTCAATGTCACTGTTGTTTCTATGGGGGAGATTAAGACAGTTAGAAACAGTATGGCCTGTATTTTTTAGGTATCAATTAGATTTTGTAGTTTGGATTTTGGATTTGTACCAAATGATCAGTCCTCCAGAGTCTCTGCCTCTATTGACAGAGCTGTGTTGTTTTTTTGCCATCATTGTAAGCCTGCCACACACACACTATACAATACATTTATTAAACATAATAATCACTGTAATCCTAGATTCAGATCATTCAGGCGAGAAAAAACATCACCCAGATAGGCCAGTCGTGTGAGAAACTCGTCATCATAAAAACAGTCAGACAAGTGAAAATTATGGTCAGTAAAGAAAAGTTTAACTTTAAAAACGTGTCAATTCTTTGCCCCTTGAAAAGCAGCGCACTTCTTTCTGTATGTTGTAAAAGCGTTACATGGTCACTACCCATATCATTGCATAATGCAGAAAATACACGAGTGTTGCTTTAACGAAGTTAATCATTTTCACTGTAGTGTCCAAAACGTCGTTCAAGCTGTCAGGCATTCCCAAGTGGTGTCGGGAGCAACTGTTTGCACGCGCGTTACCACTCCACTATGTCTCCCTGTCATGGTTTTTGCGCCATCAGTACAGATACCAACACATCTTGACCAAAGTCCATTTGATGTCACAAAGCTGTCCAGTACTTTAAAAATATCCTCTCATGATGTCCTGGTTTCCAGTGGATTGCAGAAGAGGATGTCTTCCTTAATTGACCCCCCCATAAACGTAACGGACATATACCAGGAGCTGTGCCAGGCCCGCTGACTCATCCAGCTGTAACACATAGAATTAACTGGCTTGTATGCGAAGCAGTAATTGTTTCAAAACATCTCCTGCCATGTCACTGATGCGTCATGAAACAGTGTTGTTTGATGAAGGACTTGTCGGGAAAGGTTTTTTGGGCCTTTTCCCCCAGCATTGTCCCAACCATATCCACAGCATCAGGAAGAGTTAAGTCCTCCACAATAGTATAAGGCTTGCCTGTCCTAGCCACTCGGGAGCTCACCATATAAGACACTTCTAGCCCCTTCTTATTAATGGTATCTGTTGCTTTTATACATGTCTTACTACTCGAAAGTTGTCTTTATTCTCGCTCAAAAAACTCCCGTGGCTTATTTTTCAAATTGTCATGTTTCTTTTTTAAATGTCTGCGCAAGAGTGAAGGTTTCCTGTGAGAGAGTAACGGTTAATGTGATTGGATGTTCATCATTCATTCATTATTTGACTAGGCTACCTGTATTTGACATTGTGTTGTTATTTCGTTGAACACTAGAAAAAAAACTCACCCAAATGTATAGCCCTGTTGGAAAATATAAATGTACTGTTTGAAAATATTTTCTTTTATTTTTTTAAATGTGAATCACATTTTTATTTGGCATACCCTTGATGGCATTGCGCTTGCCTCAGTTTGGGAATACCTGCTCCAGGGCAAAGGTGTCTAGGTGGAATTTGTATTTGTGGTCCTGAGAGCTGGACCTTTTTTTCTAACAACATTATTTTAGTCTTTCTCTCTCTCTCTCTCTCTTTCCTATCTTTCTCTAATATCTCTCGTCTCTCTCTATAGGGTGAATGCTGAGCCATGCTCCCCACCTAGACCCCCCCTCACCCCTGCCTTATCTTCAGGATCAACAGTACTATTCCCCCCTCCCAGACCTGCCCTCTCCTCAGGACCACCCCTGATGGCTCCTCCGACTCTCCCCTCCAAACCCTCCCCACCCCCTGACCCAACTCCCCCTGACCCAACTGACCCAACTCCACCTGTCTGCCTGGACTCCTCCCCTCTCCTCCCTTCACCCCTCATACCCTCCTCACCCTCCTCACCCACACCGCCCCTCCATTCAGCTTCTGAACCACTCCCTTCTCAAATTGACTTGGCCGTTGATGCCACTGACGCAACTGATGTCCCCAATGCCGCTGTCCCTAAGGAATGTACTCCCTCCTTATCCAGACCCCTAGTCCTTGATGTCCCGGATATCTCTACTTCCACCCTTGACACATCACTACCCCCTCAAGTCTTAGAGACCTCCACTCCCCCACTCCCCACACCCCTGGTACCTGATGTCCCAGAGAGATCTACTCCTCCCCTCCCCACACCAGTACCCCCTCAAGTCTTAGAGACCTCAACTCCCCCACTCCCCACACCCCTGGTACCTGATGTCCCAGAGACATCTACTCCTCCCCTCCCCACACCAGCACCCCCTCAAGTCTCAGAGCCCTCTACACCCCACCTTCCTGACATCCTGGATGTCTCTGCTCCTCCACTCCCCTTACATATGTCCTCTTCAGTCCCAGAGCTCTCCTCTTCAGAACTAACCCTACCAGCACCTTCATCTCAGCCGGTCCCAAAGCCCTCATCTATGCTCATCTCTGCTCCCACTGTAACTCCCATCTCAAAACCCTCCTCACTTCCTATCTCTTCTCCCCACGTACCTCCTATAGCAAAACCCCCTCTGTCCACTCCCCCCATTCATCCTCTCTCAAAACCCTCCGTACCTCCGTCTCCCCGTGTTCCTCCTTTCTCAAAGATCTCCTCACCCCCTCTTCCTAGACCCCCAGCACCTCGAAAACTCTCTGGTCCACCCCAGCCGAGACCCCCCATACCTCACCCTCACTCGAAAGCCAAACCCTCCTCTCCAGCTCTCCCCAGACCCCCACTTCCATCCATGAAGTCCTCCTCTTCCCCTCTACCCTCCCCACTAGTCCCTCTAGCTCCCATGCCCGCCCCAGCTTCGGCCTCATCGACAGCCCCATCTCCAACCCAAGCCACAGCCCCACGACCTAGCATCAGTATCCTGGAGAAACTGATCAAAACTTGCCCGGTGTGGTTGCAGCTGGGTATGGCCCAGGAGAGGACCACACGCATGCTGAAGAAAGAAATCCCTGGGGTGAACTAACATGTTCTTTACATAAACACATAGGCACATGATGTATCTGTGGTCGACTGTGGTCGACTGTTCTGCAGCCGAACAACTGTGATGTAGCTGTACAAATCGTTCACACACTCATTCATTGGTCACATACTCATCAAAAATGCTTATAAAACACATGTAGGGGCAGCCATCTTTGAAAAATTTCCTCATGTATATTTGTTGTATGATAATAGATATTAAAAGCATTACTTTGTGTACCAACAGATATTTTTAGTGCGTAAAAGCCACGACCAGAAATCCATGGTGCTGTCAGTATGTGTATCTGACAAGCAGGAGGAGCTTCAGGTCCAGGACATTCTGATTAAGGAGGAGAAGTCACGTGAGTATCCTAACCAGAGAAGGTCTATATAGGGTTAGGATAAATCCAGGCTTGTAACTGGATCTATCCTAACCCTAAGCCTCAACAGTCTCCCACTGAAATGTCTGTGTCCTGTCCTCAGACCCTGGTGAACAGTCTGTGGTAAAAAGGTATTGGGACTATCTGTGTTACAGCCATCGGTCCCGCTACGCCATCCATCAATCCACACAATCTACACAATCCATCAATCCACACACAGAACACATGATGCTAGCCCATCCATCTACACTCACAGAACACAAGATGCTAGCCTATCCATCACACCACACACAGAACACATGATGCTAGCCCATCCATCAAACCACACACAGAACACATGATGCTAGCCCATCCATCTACACTCACAGAACACAAGATGCTAGCCTATCCATCACACCACACACAGAACACATGATGCTAGCCCATCCATCAAACCACACGCAGAACACATGATGCTAGCCCATCTAGCCACACACACAGAACACATGATGCTAGCCCATCCATCAAACCACACACAGAACACATGATGCTAGCCCATCCATCTACACTCACAGAACACAAGATGCTAGCCTATCCATCACACCACACACAGAACACATGATGCTAGCCCATCCATCAAACCACACACAGAACACATGATGCTAGCCCATCTAGCCACACACATAGAACACATGATGCTAGCTCATCTATCCACACACCTTGAACACATGATGCTACCCCATCCATCAAACCACACACAGAACACATGATGCTAGCCCATCCATCACAACACACACAGAACATGTGATGCTACTCCATCCACCAATCCACACACAGAACACATGATGCTAGCCCATCTAGCCACATACACAGAACACATGATGCTAGCCCATCCATCAAACCACACACAGAACACCTGATGCTAGCCCATTCATCAAACCAGACACAGAACACATGATGCTAGCCCATTCATCACACCACACACAGAACACATGATGCTAGCCCATTCATCAAACCACACACAGAACACCTGATGCTAGCCCATTCATCAAACCCCACACAGAACACATGATGCTAGCCCATCCATCCACACACACAGAACACATGATGCTAGCCCATCCATCTACACACACAGAACACATGATGCTAGTCCATCTATCCACACAGCTGCTCTATGTGACAAGCTCTATGTATAACTCCTGTGGGGGAGAAGGGTGGGTGAGGGTGCTGTGTGACCACAAGCTTCCTGTCCTACAGGACTTCCTGCTACTTTGAGCTCACCAGGCCCTGGTCGCAGCATAGGGATGTGTGTGTGTGTGTGTGTGTGTTTGTGTGTGTGTGTGTGTGTGTGTGTGTGTGTGTGTGTGTGTGTGTGTGTGTGTGTGTGTGTGTGTGTGTGTGTGTGTGTGTGTGTGTGTGTGTGTGTGTGTGTGTGTGAGTGAGTGAGTGAGTGAGAGAGAGAGAGAGAGAGAGAGAGAGAGAGAGAGAGAGAGAATCTGTTGAAAAGTATGTTTGCATCTCTTGAATCATTTGTGTAACCTCTCGGTCCCAATCTATCTCTACTGCATGACTAAGAGGTCATTCTGATGTAGAATGTCAGTATTCATATAATTTTGTGTTATAACACCCTCTCCCTCCTCCACCAGTAATGTACCTGGAAGGGTCTGTTCTGGTCTTTGACAACATCTTCAAACTCATGGCCTTCTACTGTGTCAGCCGGTAAGACAAGACCTACAGGTGTAGGATCTTCATTTGCGCCAGTTTGATACAGCAGGAAAATAATCCTGCAGCAACAGCAAGTGTGAATTATTATGTGAATTATAATTCATGGACATTTTAGTAGGGGTTGATACATTTTTCTTAAGGAAAAATCAAGTCTGATATTTCGAAGTGGAAATTAGAAACTTTAGAATCCTTTTTCACCCTCAAATACACTACAAGTTTTAAATGCCCTGAATTACAGGAACCTTCTCCTGCAACAGGCTGATCAAATGAAGATCCTACATCTCGCCCTTGAAAATATTTTTTATAATAAATTAATAATGATGTGATTAATTATCTTCCAGGGATATTCTACCCTTCACCCTGAGGTTGCCTCAGGTCATCGTCCAGGCAACCAAGTACGAAGATATAGAGATGATATCGACATTAGGCTCAGGTAGGTAGTGGGACATTCTGAACACCTCTGTAGCATGCCATTATATCACTTTTAGGCAAAGTTGACTAGAATAAGACCCTGTGAGTGAAATGGAGGTGAAGTGTCTCAACAGTGTGAGTGAGTGTGTGGACACGCACAAGTACAGTGTGTGTGTGTGTGTGTGTGTGTGTGTGTGTGTGTGTGTGTGTGTGTGTGTGTGTGTGTGTGTGTGTGTGTGTGTTGTTGTGTGTGCTATATGGGCTAGCTTCCTCCTTTAATAGCTATGAAACAAAACCCTCCCAATTAGTCATAGAACAAAGATCCATTTATAGTCTAATGTATTTAGTTCCTCTCTGCATTGTGAATACTGATCGCTCATCATCAACCAGTTGTCTTTGATAAAGCTTTGATAAAGCTTGTTATTTGTTTATTTAAAATAAAAGTATAATTATCTGACGATAATAGTGTCAGAGTTCAGCCCTAGTGATGGTAGACTGGTAGCTCTTTCTGATGTGGTAACTCTCTGATGGTAGACTGGTAACTCTTTCTGATGGTAGACTGGTAACTCTTCCTGATGGTAGACTGGTAACTATTTCTGATGGTAGACTGGTAACTCTTCCTGATGATAGACTGGTAGCTCTTTCTGATGGTAGACTGGTAACTCTTTCTGATGATAGACTGGTAACTCTTCCTGATGATAGACTGGTAGCTCTTTCTGATGATAGACTGGTAGCTCTTTCTGATGATAGACTGGTAACTCTTTCTGATGGTAGACTGGTAACTCTTCCTGATGATAGACTGGTAGCTCTTTCTGATGGTAGACTGGTAACTCTTTCTGATGATAGACTGGTAACTCTTCCTGATGATAGACTGGTAGCTCTTTCTGATGATAGACTGGTAGCTCTTTCTGATGATAGACTGGTAACTCTTCCTGATGGTAGACTGGTAGCTCTTTCTGATGGTAGACTGGTAACTCTTTCTGATGGTAGACTGGTAACTCTTCCTGATGATAGACTGGTAGCTCTTTCTGATGGTAGACTGGTAACTCTTTCTGATGATAGACTGGTAACTCTTCCTGATGATAGACTGGTAGCTCTTTCTGATGATAGACTGGTAGCTCTTTCTGATGATAGACTGGTAGCTCTTTCTGATGATAGACTGGTAACTCTTCCTGATGGTAGACTGGTAGCTCTTTCTGATGATAGACTGGTAACTCTTTCTGATGATAGACTGGTAACTCTTTCTGATGATAGACTGGTAACTCTTTCTGATGATAGACTGGTAACTCTTTCTGATGATAGACTGGTAGCTCTTTCTGATGGTAGACTGGTAACTATTTCCGATGGTGAACTGGTAACTCTTTCTTTCTCACCTCTATGAAAAAGATTGCCAGCACACAGAAATAAAACATTACTTTGAAATGTTCTCAGTAATCACAATTAAGTATTTATTTATCCTTGCAGATTTCTGGGGTTCTCAGCTTCATAGCTCCTCAGAAATGGTCAAACGTGATGACCAGGGTCAGGGCCACAGCAGTTCGTCCTGTGAGATCCAGCTGTCCACCGGGAATAGTAATGACCGTCTGTGGTACATCAACCCCATCTTCATCGAGGAGTACTGCAGCAGCCTGGAGGCCTCCACCCTCGTCCCAGCTCCCATCCACAGGAGCCAGAGTCTGAACACCCCAGGCCCGGGGCAGGTGCAGGTACCCCCCAAGTTCAAACGCCCTCCACCCAGGCCCCCAAATGTCCCAGAGGGCTTGATTCTGTCACAGTTGGCTAAGCAGGGTGCCAGAGGGGAAAGTGTCTCCCCCAGGTCTCCACCCCCACCGCGAACAGTAATAGCCAAGGCAGCAGGTCAGAAAGCGGAAGGAGACAGCAGCAAAGACACTGAGGAGGGAGAGGGAGCTGCTTCTCAACTCATCTCGGAGAAAGAGGTGTCAGTTACTGTTACTGACTCAGTAGCAGCTACTCAGCCTCTACAGCCACTATCACCGCACGGAGCAACAGCAGGACAGAAACACCCAGCACCCCGACCACCCCCACACAGGATACCACTCGTACCCCTTCGGCGGAAACCCTCAGAGAACCGTCCCTCAATCCCGGGACAGGAGGGCGGTGTTGGTCCAGTGCCTGTTGCTTCACTGGTCTGCATCGATGACACCACTAACATGGCAGAGGAGAATATAGGAGTGGAATCCCATGCCGGTGAGACAGAGACACTGCAGAACAAAGGGACATCAGGGGCTTCAAACATTAGTGAGGTTGTTACCGTGGCTATAGCCCCGCGGACGAAGAGGGCCTCACATCCAGTCCCGCCTCCCAGGAAGAAGAAACCCTCTCAGTTAACGCCCACCAGACCTCTCTCCCGAAACGTGATAAGCGGAGGACTTCTGTCAATCAATTCATCATCGGATACCCCCCAGAACTCCAGCACCCCCTCGCCTGCCTCGAGGCCCACCTCCATCCCCGTGGGGGAGGCCAGGGGGACAGATGTGTCCTTGTACTCCCCTGATGGGGAAGCTGTCTTCCCTGCCCTGGAACATGACTCCTACTCTACCAGCAGTACAGAGGAGGAGGCTGACACTGTGGTCAGCGGGGCTGTAGGGACCGGTGGGACCAACAACACCAAGGTTCATATATCTTTCATTGATTTATTTCACCTTTATTTCACCAGGAAGTCCCCTTGACTTCCCATTTAACGTTTTTATGAACTGTATAACTAACATCATACAGTAACCTAACTAAAAGCTTAACTTCTGTACCTATTCAATTGCTGCTGTGACTTTGTTACTGTATGTGAATCTGTATGACATTTTCCTGTAACATAATCAAAATAAACACTTATCATTAAAAATCAATAATAACCTCCAGGTGTCGATGAAGAGGACCCCTACCATCATGCTGGACCGAGCCAAGCACCGCCTCTCCAGCGTGTTCACTAACTTCATGAACACCGACCACAAGCTCCAGAAGAGAATCCTAGAGCTGTCTAGGGATGGGAGCTCCTACTTTGGCACCCTGGTGAAGGACTACAGGTAGAAGATCCGTTCAACACAGACGTTTCAGAATCGCTTAGTTGATGGTTGCTAGGGCTGATTGGGGCCACACATATTTTGACTCACAACTGAATCTTGTTCATATCTCTGTCTAATGGAAAATGTCATTTACATTTGTTCAATGTCCCTAATTTTGTAATTGATTTGGACACCCTTGATGTACTAATCAATGAATGTATCTGACCCCAGGGTGTATATCCTGGAGACCATGGGGAAGCACAGCTCCAGCACTGAGCTGCTGCAGGAGATCAGGCAGATGATGACCCAGCTGAAGAGTTACCTCATCCAGAGCACTGAGCTACAGAATCTACTGGAGCCCAACATCTACACAGAGGACAAATTGGGTGAGATATACAGTCTAATTAGAGGCTAGATACAGTAACATAGTCTAGCAGTTGTAATCTTAGAGTTACTGCAGTTAGTAGAGCACAGCGTTGCAATGGAAGGATTCTGGGTTCGATTCCCTGGGCATGCTTAATTCTCCTTGACGTACTCAACATGCATCTGTCAATACACAGCGTTAGACACACCATTTTCAAGACTCTTTACATACTTCTTCAAAATACTGAGTTCCTTTTGCTCTTTATTTTGAGACCCCCCCCCCCAAAAAAAAGTGACATTTTATTTGGCTGATACAGTTTCTACTTGGCCGTGGCTATGTAAATAACTTACTAATAGTAAAAATGCATTCCACTATCAGACTCTTTCATCCAAAGATGCTTACAGTCACGTGTAACGTACACATTAACACTGTCTTTCACATGAATGCTTCAGTTCGCACTAATCTTCAAATGAACATGCGGAACATATTCAGTGTCCAACATCACATTTGGCAAAGAGGATGTTCCCCTTATTTACTGTCAAACAGGAGACAGTTGTATATCACAGTCTTCGCTGTGTGCATTGGAAATGAGACTTTCTAGTGACACCTGTGAAATTGCAACAGGGACAGACAACATAATTGTTTATGAGGATTGTCACTGTTAACATTTGATGGTTGAATTGTGTTTAATATCAAACTTATTTGGCCTCCACTGTGAATGCTGGATGTCAGGTTTTCTTGCATATAAATGCAGTATATATGCAAGTGAGGATAATATTCTTACTGAATGAATAAGCCGACATACACTACATGACCAAAAGTATGTGGACACCTGCTCGTCGAACATCTCATTCCAATATCATGGGCATTAATATGGAGTTGGTCCCCCCTTTGCTGCTACAACAGCCTCTCTTCTGGGAAGGCTTTTCACTAGATGTTTGCTTTGGGGACTTGCTTCCATTCAGCCACAAGAGCATCAGTGAGGTCGAGCACATTGATGCTGGGCGATCAGGCCTGCCTCGCAGTCGGCGTTCCAAATCATCCCAAAGGTGAGGTAAGGGCTCTGTGCAGGCCAGTCAAGTTCTTCCAGATCGATCTCGGCAAACAATTTCTGTACGGACCTCGCTTTGTGCACGAGGGCATTGTCATGCTGAAACAGGAAAGGGCCTTTCCCAAACTGTTGCCACAAAGTTGGAAGCACAGAATCGTCTAGAATGTCATTGTATGCTCTAGCGTTAAGATTTCCCTTCACTGGAACTAAGGGGCCTGAACCATCAAAAACATCTCCAGACCATCCTTCTCCACCAACCTCTACAGTTGGCGCTACGCATTCGGGCAGGTTGCATTCTCCTTGCCTCCGCCAAACCCAGATTAGTCAGCAACGGGTGTGGCTGAAATAGCCAAATCCCCTCATTTGAAGGGATGTCCACATGCTTTTGTATATATAGTGTAGCCGGCTGTGGTGGATTGAGACACACCCCATGCAAAAACCTCTCTAGATTAAAGATAAACTCCACCCAAAAACTATATTTCGATATATGTTTCATTAGTTCATTGTTGACAGAGTCCCAAATGTTTGCTTGTCAGCAATCAAGTTTTCAAGATATGTAACTTTGAAAATACAGAAATCATCCCTGTATGATGCATTTTGCATCATTTGATGGGGATTTTTTTTAATTACGTTACTTAAATGGACGCATGGCGTCAATAGACTCTGGATTATTATCAACTGGGTGGTTTGAGCCCTGAATGCTGATTGGCTGACAGCCGTGGTATATCAGACCATATGACAAAACATTTATTTTTACTGCTCTAATTACATTAGAAACCAGTTTATAATAGCAATAAGGCACCTCTGGGGTTTTTGGTATATGGCCAATATTCCACGGCTAAGGGCTGTATTCAGGTGTCACGTCGTACATAAGAACGTCCCATAGTTGTGGTATATTGGCCATAAATACTAAATATAAATATAAATATAAATACTGTACATATTCAAGTGGGGATAATATTCAGACTAAATGAATAAACATTTGGTTATCTTTTGTCCATAAAGAACTATAACTGCAGGCAGAAATGCATTAGTCAGAGTGAGTAGAGTAGACAGGGAATCTAAGATAAAGTCAAATCAATACGTAGCTGCCTGCAACAAGCTCTCTTCTCAACTAGAAATGGTGCCCACTGATTTCTAACCTGTGTGTTTTGTCGTGTTCCTCTCCAGAGGTGATTATTGAGGCTGCCCTGTGTAAGGCTATGCTGAAGCCTCTGAGGGAGGCTGTGTATTCAGGCCTGAAAGACATCCACGCCAGGGACGGCTGCCTGAAGAGACTGAGGGAGAACCAGAGTGTTGTCCTGGGTACCACAACCACAGAACTGGGGATCACCACCAGCGTCCCAGAGACCCCTGTCATGGAGAAGGTAGACAGTAATGGGCTGCATCTGAAATGGTACCTTAATGGTTCCTATGTAGTGCTTTACTGATGACCGGGGCACTCCCGTCAGGAATTAACAAAGTACATCTTTCCATCCATCCATCCGTCCATCTATCTTAGATCCAGCTGAAGTTGATGACCCTCCACCAGGAATACTCCCCTCAGAAGAAGATTGATCTGTTCCTTAAGACCTGCAAGATCATCTATGAATCCATGTCTATAGGCTGTCCATGTGAGGAGCTGTCTTTGTTGCTGGGCAGATTTTGGATTATAATGTTGTTTGTTAGCATAAGAGCAGTCTCACGATGCCATCCTCCCAAGTCTCTTTTTAATTAGGACTCCACTATCTCCGAACAAAAGTCAGGAAGCATGAAAATCAGGGCTAGTTTACGAGCGCAGATTGACTTTGATAATGATTGATTATTACTGCCGGACGACACCAGTGTCTACAAATACCTGACTGAGAGGGGAGATTGAAGTTGATGTTGATTGATCATTACTGCCTCACAAATACCTGACTGTCAGGTGAACTGACTAAGATGGTGGTTGACGTTTCCAGCAGGGAGAGCCCATGGTGCAGATGATTTCCTCCCGGTGCTGATGTACGTCCTGGCCAGGAGCAACATGGCCTTCCTGCTACTGGATGTAGAGTATATGATGGAGCTGATGGACCCTGCACTGCAGCTAGGAGAGGGTAGGGACAAACTCAATTCGATCCACGCACACACAAGTAAACACACACATACAAACACACACATAACAGCACTGACGCACACATAGTACCTGTGTTATATGCAGTGTATGTGCCTCATAATGATGACTATCTTGTCTGTGTCACCAGGCTCCTACTACCTGACGACTACGTATGGAGTGTTGGAGCACATAAAGAACTATGAGAAGCAGGTGGTGACACGGCAACTCAGTCTGGAGATCCAGAACTCTATCCACCGCTGGGAGAAGAGACGCACCCTGAACAAAGCCAGCGTGTCACGTTCATGTGTTCAGGTCAGTACCACTAGGGTAGCACACACAGAGGGTTAGGGTTAGGTATAAGGGTTAGGGATAAGGGTTGGGGTTAAGGCTAGAGTTAGGATTAGGTTTAGGGATAAGGGTTGGGTTTAAGGACAGAGTTAGGATTAGGGTTAGGGATAAGGGTTAGGGATAAGGGTTGGGGTTAAGGCCAGAGTTAGGATTAGGGTTAGGGATATGGGTGAGGGAGAAGGGTTAGGGATAAGGGTTAAGGATAAGGGTTAGGGTTAGGGATAAGGGTTAACGATAAAGATTAAGGGTTAAGGTTTAAGGGTTAAGGGTTAGGGATAAGGTTTAAGGGTTAAGGGTTAAAGCTAGGTTAGGGTTAGGGTTAAGGCTAGGTTAGGGATATAGCTAGAGCTGGGGTTAGGGTTAAAGTTAGGGTTAGGGTTAGGGTTAAGGCTAGGGTTAAGGGTTGGGTTAGGGATATAGCTAGAGCTAGGGTTAGGGTTAGGGATGTAGCTAGAGCTGGGGTTAGGGTTAGGTTAGGGATAGGGATAGGAATAGGGACAGGGTTAGGGTTAGGGATATAGCTAGAGCTATGGTTTGGGTTAGGGATATAGCTAGAGCTATGGTTAGGGTTAGTGTTAGGGATATAGCTAGAGCTATGGTTAGGTTTAGGGATAGGGTTAGGGATAGGGTTAGGGTTAGAAAGGAGACCCCGTGAACTAGGCCCGGTAGTCCAGTCAGACTGGACTCAGAGTAATAGAATATAAAATGTCACTGCAGTATTTTGATATTTGATCATTATGACTATATCAGTATTCTTTGAAATTGTATTGTCATTATGTTGACAATAAAATAAATTGTCATATGATATTTCATGTCCTCTTTCTGCGCTGTCCCGTTGTAGGACTTCATCAACGTGTCATTCCTGGAGGCGGGGTGCAACACTAAGACCCTGAGGGTCCGCCCCAACACCACAGCCCAGGACCTGTGTGCCCAGTGTGCTGACAAGTTTGAGGTGGCAGAGCCAGAGTCCTACAGGTACAATCTCCTGCCGTTGTGCCCTTGAATAAGGCACTTAACCACTCCACGGGCGTTGCTCCGTGGCTGATCCTGTGCATGCCAATATGTTTATGCTGACCCTGTCTCACAAAATGAAAATAAAGTATTTATTGCATTCTATTCTATTTTGTTCTGTTATATTCTGTTGTATTTTGTTCTGTTATATTCTGTTGTATTCTGTTCTGTTGTATTCTGTTCTGTTGTATTCTGTTGTATTCTATTCTATTATATTCTGTTGTATTCTGTTCTATTCTATTCCATTCTATTCAATTTGATTCTGTTCTATTATATTCTGTTCTATTCTGTTCTATTATGTTCACTTCTGTTCTATTATATTATATTCTGTTCTGTTCCATTCTGTTCTGTTGTATTATGTTGTATTGTGTTGTGTTCTATTCTATTCCATTCTATTATGTTCTGTTCTATTCTGTTGATTACTGTTCTATTCGGTTATATTCTATTCTGTTATATTGCTCTATTCTATTCTGTTCTATTCTGTTCTATCATATTATGCTGTATTCTGTTCTGTTCTATTCTGTTCTGTTCTATTCTATTATGTTGTATTCTCTTCTGTTCTGTTCTATTCTAATCTGTTCTGTTCTGTTCTATTCTGTTCAATTATATTCTGTTCTATTCCATTCTATTCTATTTTACAGCCTGAGTGTGCTGGTGGAGGGCCACCACCAACTCCTGGCCCCTGAGGAGTTCCCCCTCCCCATCAAGTCCAGTCTCCACCACAGTCAGCCCCTCAAGGAGTACTGCTTTGTCTACCGGCCTGGAAGGACAGAGTCAGAAGGACAGGAGGCAGAATCCCAGGAGGCAGAATCCCAGGAGGCAGAATCCCAGGAGGCAGAAGGACAGGAGGCAGAAGGACAGGAGGCAGAAGGACAGAAGGTGGAGAGCAAGGAGCCAGCTCCCGCAGCCGAGCCAGAGCCTGAGAAGGAGGAGAGTCTGATCGAGATATGATGAGATCAGTGTGCGGGTGCGTGGGTGTGTGCGTGCGTACATGCATGTGTGGGACAAAGGATCAAGGAGCTGCTCAAGTGAATACAATGGCTTCTGCCTCAATCATTATAGCCATTTTAAATGAGATATTGGTTTTTGCCTTATACACAACCATATTGACAATGTTTAGGCCTGCCCTTGACAACGTGGATACATTCTGAAAGAAGAGAACCTCCATCATCTCCTCACCTTGATCTTCAGGTCTAAATATCAAATCACACAACAGGAGACTCAAGTTTACTTTAGCTTCCATACGTGCTCTATCTTAATTTGATCAGTTTCTCACAGCAGGACAATAATCCTGCAGCAACAGGAAATGTGAATTATTATGTGTATTATAATGAATGGACATTTTTGTAGAAAAGTGACACACTTTTCATTAGGGAAAATCAAGTCTAAAATGTTTAGTGGAAATTACAAACTTTAGAAGCCTTTGAAAAAAATGTAATACACTACAAGTTTGCATTTCCTGCTGCGCAGGAACAACAGAGTGATCAAATTAAGAGAGCAGATCTGTATGGCTTCTATTGTAAGTCATATTGCTCAGTGAAGAAGACCTACCACCGGCAACTCATGTAGGACTGGTTCATACTTCAGACTTTGAATATCATACAGGGGATCCACACAAGATCACTTCAGCTTTTATATTACTTCTATGAGAACTAGCGCTGTGAGCCCTGCTTCCTCTTTCTGCAAAGTTGGCCAAAGCCACAGAGATAAAGAGGATATCGAAAGGGCATAATAGGCTGTATAGTTAAACTGTAATGGATCCGGATAAGGAGTCTCTGCCTGCATCCCAAATGGCACATTATTCCCTATGCAGTGCACTACTTTTGACCAGGGCCCATAGTCTGGTCAAAAGTAATGCACTATGTAGGGAATAGGGTGTTATTTGGGACACAGTCCATGTATCCTGTGCGGACGGTGTTAATTTTCATATTTAACAGATTTGCTTCTGCCACAGTTCAGATTGACAATCAGCTGTTCATTGGTTTTGTTAATCGAATTTAGCATGACAATATCCTTGCCAATAATTATGTCACTAGGTTTATATGCTCAAGAAAGACTCTGCGACTCTCTGTACTGTAAATCAATTTTTGCTGTGCTGGTTTGTATACTCTTGTAGCTGTGCTGTGGCCACATTACATTGGTGTCCTGTAAGAACCTTTTGAAGTCTCATTCTAGAGGGGTTCTGCTACAATGCCATTCATTTTAAGTTCAAATCCAAGTCTACCAGGCACTGATGGTGTACAGCAATATTATACTGTAATTACATTAAATAGCATTATGGCTTTGATACTTTTTTTCACATTGATGAGTTGATTGTTTTGTTTTTAAAATGTGAAATGTGAAATGGTTTATGTGGATGTATTAAGAGATGAAACCCAGTAAAACATTGTTTTTTTAATCATTTCATAAATTCCAATATTTCCCATTTTAAATATTTGGGAGTAAATATATTTCCTTTCTTTGTTAAAACCATTGCCAGAACTTTAACAGAACTCTTAAAATCAATTCAATCTGCCTCAGTAGATGGAATAATATCCCAGTTGCTTTAACCAGCAGAATATCTATTGTCAAAATGAATATATTGCCACGGCTGAATTTCTATAGTTCAATGCTTCCCATGTCTCCCCCTTCTGGATATTGGGATACAGTTCATAGTGAGGTTATGAAATGTTTAGTAAATGGCAAGTTATGGCAAAATTAACAAACTTGCAAAGAGGGAAAGACGTAGGAGGACCCAAGTTTAAATTGTATTTCCAGGCGCTAGCATTTTGCCCCATCCTGTTTGTTTAGAAATGATTCTTCTGCCCCCTGGCTGAGTACAGAAATACATACTGCCCTGGAAGACAAATTCTTCACTAATATATCCCTTAAACCAGGAATCCTCAACTAGATTAAGCTGCGGACAGATCTTTTTATTTTTCTTGAGCGATGGTCGGGGCCAGGACATAATTGAAAATAATTTGTACACTGCTAATTGACCGCAAGAAGCCCAAACATATCTAATATTTGACTAAAACATTTTCATTTCAAACCTTACTTACATTTGCATTAGTGCTGAGCTATTTAACCAAAATATCAATTATTTTACGGCTTTTGAACAACTATTTGAATTTGTTTGTTTTTTTCTTCTGTGAGCTCAATGCACAGTTTCTCTAGAGATAAATCAGGTCCAGCCGGAACTCTGCGATGTAGTAGGGAGTTGTAGTTTCCAACAGGCCAGTATTGTCACATCTTCTCCTGCTCCTCCCTTCTGGCATACGATGTCGCCGACCAACGGTCCTGGGATTCATCATTACGCGCACCTGTTAATCATTATGACTCACACCTGGACTTCATCATTTCCTCCCCTTTATATGTCACTCTCTTATGTTCATTCACCAGTTGGTATTATTCTTGTGTACCGGTGTGTAGCTACATGGAATTGTCTCGTTCCTGGTTTTGTTGTTTTATTAAACGTTTCACCTGCACCTGCTTCCCCGACTCACAGCTCCATTATTACACGTATTCTACATGGTTTAGCGAATAAAACGTGGTAATTAACTACAATGACCACAATCCATTGCTGCTCTACCTGTCCGGTCTGTCTTTCTTTTAGGCTGCTACGGAAGAGATAATGTGCGATCATGAGGGGATATAGAGAGCAAATGTTGCTTAGCTAGGTATCTCTACCGAAAAATACATGATCAAAGGGGTTTATAGTTGGTATGCAACAATCATAAAAGTATGCCTTATTTACTTTGAAGAACTACAAAATATGGTTTTTGTCAGACAGCAGAGATGAGATTATGACTTGGAATTAAATAATAAAGTCATTAAATAAAACAAATGCATAACACAACAACTACTGGTCCGACCAGTACATGATGGGTATACCTACTGAGTGTATAGTAAGACAGAGAGGCGCTATTTCGCTCTCTTGGATTCTTTCTCCGGTGAGATAGTTTCAGCCACTTGCTAATTGTAAGACGGTGCCTACAGACATGGAACCTCAGCTTGTATTTCTTACATTATTAGCCCAGGACGTTTTTGCTGTTGTTGTGCTATTACATACAGCTGGAAATAACTTTTGGATATCAGAGCGGAGATAACTCACCAGCATTACGACCAGGAATACAACTTTCCCCAATTGAATTCTTTGTCCGTACACCCCAGGACAATTGAACTTATCCCAGAGGCTTCTCCAAGTCACCGCCGGCAGAGAAGAGGTATTCAGAGTGGACTTCTAATCTGACTCTGGAGGCATGCACACCATCCACCACTTCAGAGTAATGTTCAGTCTCTGGACAATAAAGTAGATGAGCTCAGGGCAAGGATCTCCTTTCAGAGAGACATCAGGGACTGTACCATACTCTGCTTCATGGAATAATGGTTCTCTCCGGATATACTGTCCCTGTCCATACAGCCAGCTGGGTTCTCAGTACATCACACAGACAGGAATAAAGAAGGGAAGAAAGGCGGTGGTGTATGTTTCATTATTAACTACTGTTGGTGTGATTGTGATAACATATAGAAACTCAAGTCCTTTTGTTCACCTGACCTAGAATACCTCACAATCAAATGCCAACCATATTATCTCCCAAGATAATTCTCTTCAGTTATTGTCACAGCCCCATATATCCCCCCTCAAACTGATACCACGACGGCCCTCAAGGAACTTCACTAGACTTTATACAAACTGTAAACTGTATATCCCGAGGCTGCATTTATTGTAGCTGCCGATTTTAACAAAGAAAATTTGAGGAAAAGGCTACCAAAATTCTAGAAGCATATCGACTGTAGTACTTGCGCTGGAAAAACACTCAACCATTGTTATTTCAACTTCATGCATACACAGCCCTTCCCCACCCTCCTTTTGGCAAATCTGACCACGACTCAATTTTGCTCCACCCTTCCTATAGTCAGAAATTCAAACAGGAAGTACCCGTGCTAAGGACTATTCAACGCTGGTCTGATCAATTGGAATCCACGCTTCAAGATTGTTTTTTTTCACACGGACTGGGATATGTTCCGGGTAGTTTCCGAGAATAATATTGAGGTGTACACTGAGACGGTTACTGATTTCATCAAGAAGTGTATAAGAGATGTTGTACCCACTGTGACTATTAAAACCTTCCCTAACCAGAAACCGTGGATAGATGGCAGCATTCGCGCAAAACAAAATGTGCAAACTATCGCACTTAACCATGGCAAGATGACTGGGAATATGGCAGAATACAAACAGAGTAGTCATTTCCTCTGCAAGGCAATCAGACAGGTAAAACTTCCATATTGAGACAAAGTGGAGTCACAATTCAACAGCTCAGGGTCTACAGACTACAAAAGAAAAACCAGCCTAGGACACCGACGCCTTGCTTCCGGACAAGCTAAACACCTTCTTTCCCTGCTTTGAGGATAACACAGTGCCACCGACATGGCCAGCTACCAAGGACTGTGGGCTCTCCGACGTGAATAAGACATTTAAACGTGTTAACACTCGCAAGGCTGCCGGCCCAGACGGCATCCCTAGCCGCATCCTCAGAGCATGCGCAGACCAGCTGGCTGGTGTATTTACGGACATATTCAATCTCTCCCTATCCCAGTCTACTGTCCCCACATGCTTCAAGATGGCCACCATTGTTCCTGTACCCAAGAATGTAAAGGTAACTGAACTAAATGACTATCGCTTCTTAGCACTTACTTCTGCCATCATGAAGTGCTTGACAGGCTAGTCAAGGATCATATCACCTCCACCTTACCTGTCATCCTAGACCCACTTCAATTTGCTTACCGCCCCAATAGGTCCACAGACGACGCAATCGCCATCACACTGCACACTGCCCTATCCTATCTGGACAAGAGGAATACCTATGTAAGAATGCTATTGATTGACTATAGCTCCGCATTCAACACCATAGTACCCTCCAAGCTTGTAATTAAGCTTGAAGCCCTGGGTCTGAACCCTGCCCTGTGCAATTGGGTCCTGGACTTCGGATGGGCCGCCCCCAGGCGGTGAAGATAGGGATCAACATCTCCACTTCACTGATCCTCAACACTGGGGCCCCACAAGGATGTGTGTTCAGCCCCCCGGAAACAACAGAGGGAGCACCCTCCTATCTACATCGACGGGACAGCAGTGGAGAAGTTTTAAGTTCCTCGGTGTAGATATCACTGGCAAACTGAAATGGTCCACCCACACAGACGAAGAAGAAGGCGCACAACCTCATGAGGTTGAAGAAATTTGGCTTGTCACCAATAACCCTCACAAACTTTTACAGATGCACAATTGAGAGCATCCTGTTGGGCTGTATCACCACCTGGTACGGCAACCGCACCACACACAACCGCAGGGCTCTCAAGAGGGTGGTGCGGTTTACACAACATATCACCAGGGGTAAACTACCTGCCGCCCTGGACACCTACAGCACCTGATGTCACAGGAAGGCCAAAAAGATGATCAAGGACAACAGCCACCCGAGCCACTGCCTGTTCACCCCGCTATCATCCAGAAGACGAGGTCAGTACAGGTGCATCAAAGCTGGGACCGAGAGACTGAAAAACAGCTTCTATCTCAAGGCCATCAGACTGTTAAATAGCCTTCATTAGCCATCTACCACCCGGTTACTCAACCCTGTACCTTAGAGGCTGCATACATGAACTTTGAGGGCACTATGGTGTTGAACACTGAGCTGTAGTCATTGGATAGCATTCTTACATACTAAGTGTTCATTTTGTCCAGGTGGGAAAGGGCAGTGTGGAGTCTGTTGGTGCGGTATGCAAATTAGAGTGGGTCTAGGGTTTCTGGGATAATGGTGTCAATGTGAGCCATGATCAGCCTTTCAAAGCATTTCATGGCTACAGATGTGAGTGCTACGGGTCTGTAGTCATTTAATGCAGGTTACCTTAGTGTTCTTGGGCACAGGGACTGTGGTGGTCTGCTTGAAACATGTAGGTATTTACAGACTCAGACAGGGAGAGGTTGAAAATGTCATTGAAGACACTTGCCAGTTGGTCAGCGCATGCTCAGAGTACATGTCCTGGTAATCTGTCTGCCCTGCGGCCTTGTGAATGTTGACATGTTTAAAGGTCTTACATCAGCTGCGGAGAGCGTGATAACACTGTTGTCCGGAACAGCTGATGCTCTCATGCATGTTTCAGTGTTACTTGCCTCGAAGTGAGCATAGAAGTTGTTTAGCTCATCTGTTAGGCTCGTGTCACTGGGCTGCTCTTGGCTGTGCTTCCCTTTGTAGTCTGTAATAGTTTGTAAGCCCTGCCACATCTGACGAGCGTTGGAGCCGGTATAGTACGATTCGATCTTAGTCCTATATTGACGCTTTGCCTGTTTGATGGTTTGTCGGAGGGCATAGCGGGATTTCTTATAAGCTTCTGGTAGAGTCCCGCTCCTTGAAAGTGGCATCTCTATCCTTTAGCTCAGTGCGAATGTTGCCTGTAATCCATAGCTTCTGATTGGGGTATGTACGCACAGTCACTGTGGGGACGACGTCCTCGATGCACTTATTGATAAAGCCAGTGACTGATGTGGTGTACTCCTCAATGCCATTGGAAGAATCCCGGAACATATTCCGGTCTGTGATAGCAAAACAGTCCTGTAGTTTAGCATCTGCTTCATCTGGCCACTTTGTTATAGGCCGAGTCACTGTTACTTCCTGCTTTAATTTTTTCCTGTAAGCAGGAACCAGGAGGATAGAGTTATGGTCAGATTTGCGAAATGGACGGCGAGGGAGAGCTTTGTACGCGTCTCTGTGTGTGGAGTAAAGGTGGTCTAGAGTTTTTTTTCTCCCTCTGGTTGCACATTTAACATGCAGATAGAAATGAGTTAAAACTGATTTAAGATTCCCTGCATTAAAGTTCCCGGCCAGTAGGAGTGCTGCCACTGGATGAGCGCTTTCCTGTTTGCTTATGGCGGAATACATCTTGTTGAGTGAGGTTTTAGTGCCAACCTTGGTCTGTGGTGGTATGTAGACAGCTATGAGAAATACAGATGAAATCTCTATAAGTGTAGATAGTGTCGTCGACAGCTCATCATGAGATACTCTACCTCAGGCGAGCAAAACCCTGATACTTCCTTAGATATCGTACACCAGCTATTGTTTACAAATATGCATAGGACCCTGCCTCGTGTCTTACTGCTGTTCTGTCCTGCCGACGGAGTGTATAACCCACCAGCTGTATGTTCTTCATGTAGTCGTTCAGCCACGACTTGGTGAAACATAACATAATACAGTTTTTAATGTCCCGTTGGTAAGATTAAACTAAAAAGTATTTAGTCAGCCACCAATTGTGCAAGTTCTCCCACTTAAAAGGATGTCAGAGGCCTGTAATTTTCATCATAGGTACACTTCAACTATGACAGACAAAATGAAAAAAATAAAAATCCAGAAAATCACATTGTAGGATTTTTAATGGTGACTCACTAAATACTTTTTTGCCCCACTGTACATGCATTCATTTCGCCCCATTTATTTTCCAGCGATTGAACGTTAGCTAGCAGAACGGAAGGCAAGGGCAGATTGTCCACTCGTTGCCTGATCCTCACAAGGCATCTTGATCTCTACGCTTCCTTTTCCAGCGAATCACGGGGATCTGGGCCTGTTCGGGTGTCCGTAGTATATCCCTCGCATCCGACTCATTGAAGAAGAATTCCTCGTCCAATTTGAGGTGAGTAATCACAGTTCTGATGTCCAGAAGCTCTTGGTCATAAGAGATCGTAGCAGCAACATTATGTACAAAACAATTTACGAACAAGGTGAAAAAACAAACAAAATAGCATGTTTGGTTAAGAGCTGATAAGACGGCAGCCCTCCCCTCCGGTGCCATCATTACCAGTATTTGATTTCATTTGAAGGAACGTTGGCGGGTGCAGAGTTCTCTGTTAGGTTGCTAGAATTATTTTGGATGAACGTGCGAAGGTCAACTGTTTTTTCAAGTGGTTTGATTGACAATCAGATGAAAACATCATGACTGGTTGTGTTCATGGCCTTTATATTTCCTGTTTTTATGTTTATTTTTTATTTTTGAGTGGCAGCCAGCAGGAAAATGTGAACTGAGTATGAGATTGTATGAGTTTGTGTCGTGTACCTGTACCCCCCCCCCCCCCCCCCCGTCTCTACCAATGAAAAAAAAGGAATATATTTTCACAAAATCCCTAGTTTAAGAAAAAATATCTGAATGATGTGAAATGTTGAGATACTAAAGGAGACAAGATCAGGAGATAGCATGTTATTTGTGTTGGTGAGTGTATGTGTGATTTCTTTCTTTCTGTTTGTGATGTTTTTGGGCTACAAAGAAATGAGGGGATGTGCTGTTTGTCAGACGGCGAGAGGGAGAGATGAAGATAGGGAGAGATGGCGAGAGGGAGAGATGGCGAGAGGGAGAGATGGCGAGAGGGAGAGATGGCGAGAGATGGCGAGAGGGAGAGATGGCGAGAGGGAGAGATGGCGAGAAGGAGAGATGGCTAGAGGGAGAGAGGGCTAGAGGGGGAGATGGCTAAAGGAAGAGAGGGCTGGAAAAATAGATGGCTGGAGGGAGAGATGGCGAGAGGGAGAGATGGTTGGAGGGAGAGATGGTTAGAGGGAGAGATGGCTAGAGGGAGAGATGGCGACAGGGAGAGATGGCTAGAGGGAGAGATGGAGTTAGGGAGATGGCTAGAGGGAGAGATGGCTAGAGGGAGAGATGGCTAGAGGGAGAGATGGCTAAAGGGAGAGATGGTGAGAGGGAGAGATGGCTAGAGGGAGAGATGGCTAAAGGGAGAGATGGTGAGAGGGAGAGATGGCTAGAGGGAGAGATGGCTAGAGGGAGAGATGGCGAGAGGTAGAACAGAAAGGAGCACATAATACAGCACCCCATGTGAGAACATATGAGAACTGTTCTCCTACACTTGTAGGAGAACAGTGTCAATGACTTTTGAGCTCAGAAAATGTTATGGTATTCAGAGACGGCATGCCGACAGACAAATTGAAATTTTAATTTGATTGGATATAGCGAGTAGTAGAGCATATGAGTAGCATTGGAGGGTGCGCTGTAGACCATATGAGTATCATTAGAGGGTGAGCTGTAGACCATATGAGTATCATTAGAGGATGAGCAGTAGAGCATATGAGTATCATTAGAGGGTGAGCTGTAGACCATATGAGTATCATTAGAGGGTGAGCTGTAGACCATATGAGTATCATTAGAGGATGAGCAGTAGAGCATATGAGTATCATTAGAGGGTGAGCTGTAGACCATATGAGTATCATTAGAGGGTGAGCTGTAGACCATATGAGTATCATTAGAGGATGAGCAGTAGAGCATATGAGTATCATTAGAGGGTGAGCAGTAGAGCATATGAGTATCATTAGAGGGTGAGCTGTAGACCATATGAGTATCATTAGAGGGTGAGCAGTAGAGCATATAAGTATCATTAGAGGGTGAGCTGTAGACCATATGAGCAGTAGAGCATATGAGTATCATTAGAGGATGAGCAGCAGACCATATGAGTATCATTAGAGGGTGAGCAGTAGAGCATATGAGTATCATTAGAGGGTGAGCTGTAGACCATATGAGCAGTAGAGCATATGAGTATCATTAGAGGATGAGCAGTAGACCATATGAGTATCATTAGAGGGTGAGCAGTAGAGCATATGAGTATCATTAGAGGGTGAGCTGTAGACCATATGAGTATCATTAGAGGGTGAGCAGTAGAGAATATGAGTATCATTAGAGGGTGAGCAGTAGAGAATATGAGTATCATTAGAGGGTGAGCAGTAGAGCATATGAGTATCATTAGAGGGTGAGCTGTAGACCATATGAGCAGTAGAGCATATGAGTATAATTATAGGGTGAGCAGTAGAGCATATGAGTATCATTAGAGGGTGAGCAGTAGAGCATATGAGTATATTAGAGGGTGAGCTGTAGACCATATGATCATCATTAGAGGGTGAGCAGTAGAGCATATGAGTATCATTAGAGGGTGAGCAGTAGAGCATATGAGTATCATTAGAGGGTGAGCAGTAGAGAATATGAGTATCATTAGAGGGTGAGCAGTGGAGCATATGAGTATCATTAGAGGGTGAGCTGTAGACCATATGAGTATCATTAGAGGGTGAGCAGTAGAGCATATGAGTATCATTAGAGGGTGAGCAGGAGATCATATGAGTATCATTAGAGGGTGAGCAGTAGAGCATATGAGTATAATTAGCGGGTGAGCTGTAGACCATATGAGTATCATTAGAGGGTGAGCAGTAGAGCATATGAGTATCATTAGAGGGTAGCTGTAGACCATATGAGCAGTAGAGCATATGAGTATCATTAGAGGGTGAGCAGCATATGAGTATCATTAGAGGGTGAGCAGGAGAGCATATGAGTATCATTAGAGGGTGAGCAGTAGAGCATATGAGTATAATTAGAGGGTGAGCTGTAGACCATATGAGTATCATTGGAGGGTGAGCAGTAGAGCATATGAGTATCATTAGAGATTGAGCTGTAGACCATATGAGTATCATTAGAGGGTGTGCTGTAGACCATATAAGTATCATTATAGGGTGAGCAGTAGACTATATGAGTATCATTAGAGGGTGAGCTGTAGACCATATGAGAATCATTAGAGGGTGAGCTGTAGACCATATTAGAATTATTAGAGGGTGAGCAGTAGAGCATATGAGAATCATTAGAGGGTGAGCTGTAGACCATATTATAATTATTATAGGGTGAGCAGTAGAGCATCTGAGTTTCATTAGAGGGCGAGCAGTAGAGCATATGAGTATAATTAAAGGGTGAGCTGTAGACCATATGAGTATCATTGGAGGGTGAGCAGTAGAGCATATGAGAATCATTAGAGGGTGAGCTGTAGACCATATAAGTATCATTATAGGGTGAGCAGTAGAGCATATGAGTATAATTAGAGGGTGAGCTGTAGACCATATAAGAAACATAAGAGGGTGAGATGTAGACCATATGAATATCATTAGAAGGTGAGCAGTAGAGCATATGAGTATCATTAGAGGGTGAGCTGTAGACCATATGAATATCATTAGAAGGTGAGCAGTAGAGCATATGAGTATCATTAAAAGGGTGAGCAGTAGAGCATATGAGTACCATTAGAGGGTGAGCAGTAGAGCATATGAGTATCATTAGAGGGTGAGCAGTAGAGCATATGAGTATCATTAGAGGGTGAGCAGTAGAGCATATGAGTATCATTAGAGGGTGAGCTGTAGACCATATGAGCAGTAGAGCATATGAGTGTCGTTAGAGGGTGAGCAGTAGAGCATATGAGTATCATTAGAGGGTGAACAGTAGAGTATATGAATATCATTAGAGGGTGAGCTGTAGACCATATGAGTATCATTAGAGGGTGAGCTGTAGACCATATGAGTATCATTGGAGGGTGAGCTGTAGACCATATGAGTATAATTAGAGGGTGAGCTGTAGACCATATGAGTATCATTAGAGGGTGAGCTGTAGACCATATGAGTATCATTAGAGGATGAGCAGTATTATTTTTTTTTATTTTTATTTTACCTTTATTTAGCCAGGCAAGTCAGTTAAGAACAAATTCTTATTTTCAATGACGGCCTGGGAACAGTGGGTTAACTGCCTGTTCAGGGGCAGAACGACAGATTTGTACCTTGTCAGCTCGGGGGTTTGAACTCGCAACCTTCCGGTTACTAGTCCAACGCTCTAACCACTAGGCTACCCTGCCGCCCCTGCCGCCCCAGTAGAGCATATGAGTATCATTAGAGGGTGAGCAGTAGAGCATATGAGTATCATTAGAGGGTGAGCTGTAGACCATATGAGCAGTAGAGCATATGAGTATCATTAGAGGATGAGCAGTAGACCATATGAGTATCATTAGAGGGTGAGCAGTAGAGCATATAAGTATCATTAGAGGGTGAGCTGTAGACCATATGAGCAGTAGAGCATATGAGTATCATTAGAGGATGAGCAGTAGACCATATGAGTATCATTAGAGGGTGAGCAGTAGAGCATATGAGTATCATTAGAGGGTGAGCTGTAGACCATATGAGCAGTAGAGCATATGAGTATCATTAGAGGATGAGCAGTAGACCATATGAGTATCATTAGAGGGTGAGCAGTAGAGCATATGAGTATCATTAGAGGGTGAGCTGTAGACCATATGAGTATCATTAGAGGTTGAGCAGTAGAGAATATGAGTATCATTAGAGGGTGAGCAGTAGAGAATATGAGTATCATTAGAGGGTGAGCAGTAGAGCATATGAGTATCATTAGAGGGTGAGCTGTAGACCATATGAGCAGTAGAGCATATGAGTATAATTAGAGGGTGAGCAATAGAGCATATGAGTATCATTAGAGGGTGAGCAGTAGAGCATATGAGTATCATTAGAGGGTGAGCTGTAGACCATATGAGCATCATTAGAGGGTGAGCAGTAGATTATATGAGTATCATTAGAGGGTGAGCAGTAGAGCATATGAGTATCATTAGAGGGTGAGCAGGAGAGCATATGAGTATCATTAGAGGGTGAGCAGTAGAGCATATGAGTATAATTAGAGGGTGAGCTGTAGACCATATGAGTATCATTGGAGGGTGAGCAGTAGAGCATATGAGTATCATTAGAGATTGAGCTGTAGACCATATGAGTATCATTAGAGGGTGTGCTGTAGACCATATAAGTATCATTATAGGGTGAGCAGTAGACTATATGAGTATCATTAGAGGGTGAGCTGTAGACCATATGAGAATCATTAGAGGGTGAGCTGTAGACCATATTAGAATTATTAGAGGGTGAGCAGTAGAGCATATGAGAATCATTAGAGGGTGAGCTGTAGACCATATTATAATTATTATAGGGTGAGCAGTAGAGCATCTGCGTTTCATTAGAGGGCGAGCAGTAGAGCATATGAGTATAATTAAAGGGTGAGCTGTAGACCATGTGAGTATCATTGGAGGGTGAGCAGTAGAGCATATGAGTATCATTAGAGGGTGAGCTGTAGACCATATAAGTATCATTATAGGGTGAGCAGTAGAGCATATGAGTATAATTAGAGGGTGAGCTGTAGACCATATGAGAATCATTAGAGGATGAGCAGTAGAGCATATGAGTATCATTAGAGGGTGAGCAGTAGAGCATATGAGTATCATTAGAGGGTGAGCTGTAGACCATATGAGTATCATTAGAGGGTGAGCAGTAGAGCATATAAGTATCATTAGAGGGTGAGCTGTAGACCATATGAGCAGTAGAGCATATGAGTATCATTAGAGGATGAGATGTAGACCATATGAATATCATTAGAAGGTGAGCAGTAGAGCATATGAGTATCATTAGAGGGTGAGCTGTAGACCATATGAATATCATTAGAAGGTGAGCAGTAGAGCATATGAGTATCATTAGAGGGTGAGCAGTAGAGCATATGAGTACCATTAGAGGGTGAGCAGTAGAGCATATTAGTATCATTAGAGGGTTAGCAGTAGAGCATATGAGTATCATTGAGGGTGAGCAGTAGAGCATATGAGTATCATTAGAGGGTGAGCTGTAGACCATATGAGTATCATTAGAGGGTGAGCTGTAGACCATATGAGTATCATTAGAGGATGAGCAGTAGAGCATATGAGTATCATTAGAGGGTGAGCTGTAGACCATATGAGTATCATTAGAGGGTGAGCTGTAGACCATATGAGTATCATTAGAGGATGAGCAGTAGAGCATATGAGTATCATTAGAGGGTGAGCAGTAGAGCATATGAGTATCATTAGAGGGTGAGCTGTAGACCATATGAGTATCATTAGAGGGTGAGCAGTAGAGCATATAAGTATCATTAGAGGGTGAGCTGTAGACCATATGAGCAGTAGAGCATATGAGTATCATTAGAGGATGAGCAGTAGACCATATGAGTATCATTAGAGGGTGAGCAGTAGAGCATATGAGTATCATTAGAGGGTGAGCTGTAGACCATATGAGCAGTAGAGCATATGAGTATCATTAGAGGATGAGCAGTAGACCATATGAGTATCATTAGAGGATGAGCAGTAGAGCATATGAGTATCATTAGAGGGTGAGCTGTAGACCATATGAGTATCATTAGAGGGTGAGCAGTAGAGAATATGAGTATCATTAGAGGGTGAGCAGTAGAGAATATGAGTATCATTAGAGGGTGAGCAGTAGAGCATATGAGTATCATTAGAGGGTGAGCTGTAGACCATATGAGCAGTAGAGCATATGAGTATAATTATAGGGTGAGCAGTAGAGCATATGAGTATCATTAGAGGGTGAGCAGTAGAGCATATGAGTATATTAGAGGGTGAGCTGTAGACCATATGATCATCATTAGAGGGTGAGCAGTAGAGCATATGAGTATCATTAGAGGGTGAGCAGTAGAGCATATGAGTATCATTAGAGGGTGAGCAGTAGAGAATATGAGTATCATTAGAGGGTGAGCAGTGGAGCATATGAGTATCATTAGAGGGTGAGCTGTAGACCATATGAGTATCATTAGAGGGTGAGCAGTAGAGCATATGAGTATCATTAGAGGGTGAGCAGGAGATCATATGAGTATCATTATAGGGTGAGCAGTAGAGCATATGAGTATAATTAGCGGGTGAGCTGTAGACCATATGAGTATCATTAGAGGGTGAGCAGTAGAGCATATGAGTATCATTAGAGGGTGAGCTGTAGACCATATGAGCAGTAGAGCATATGAGTATCATTAGAGGGTGAGCAGTAGAGCATATGAGTATCATTAGAGGGTGAGCAGGAGAGCATATGAGTATCATTAGAGGGTGAGCAGTAGAGCATATGAGTATAATTAGAGGGTGAGCTGTAGACCATATGAGTATCATTGGAGGGTGAGCAGTAGAGCATATGAGTATCATTAGAGATTGAGCTGTAGACCATATGAGTATCATTAGAGGGTGTGCTGTAGACCATATAAGTATCATTATAGGGTGAGCAGTAGACTATATGAGTATCATTAGAGGGTGAGCTGTAGACCATATGAGAATCATTAGAGGGTGAGCTGTAGACCATATTAGAATTATTAGAGGGTGAGCAGTAGAGCATATGAGAATCATTAGAGGGTGAGCTGTAGACCATATTATAATTATTATAGGGTGAGCAGTAGAGCATCTGAGTTTCATTAGAGGGCGAGCAGTAGAGCATATGAGTATAATTTAAGGGTGAGCTGTAGACCATATGAGTATCATTGGAGGGTGAGCAGTAGAGCATATGAGTATCATTAGAGGGTGAGCTGTAGACCATATAAGTATCATTATAGGGTGAGCAGTAGAGCATATGAGTATAATTAGAGGGTGAGCTGTAGACCATATGAGAATCATAAGAGGGTGAGATGTAGACCATATGAATATCATTAGAAGGTGAGCAGTAGAGCATATGAGTATCATTAGAGGGTGAGCTGTAGACCATATGAATATCATTAGAAGGTGAGCAGTAGAGCATATGAGTATCATTAAAAGGGTGAGCAGTAGAGCATATGAGTACCATTAGAGGGTGAGCAGTAGAGCATATTAGTATCATTAGAGGGTTAGCAGTAGAGCATATGAGTATCATTAGAGGGTGAGCAGTAGAGCATATGAGTATCATTAGAGGGTGAGCAGTAGAGCATATGAGTATCATTAGAGGGTGAGCTGTAGACCATATGAGCAGTAGAGCATATGAGTGTCGTTAGAGGGTGAGCAGTAGAGCATATGAGTATCATTAGAGGGTGAACAGTAGAGCATATGAATATCATTAGAGGGTGAGCTGTAGACCATATGAGTATCATTAGAGGGTGAGCTGTAGACCATATGAGTATCATTGGAGGGTGAGCTGTAGACCATATGAGTATAATTAGAGGGTGAGCTGTAGACCATATGAGTATCATTAGAGGGTGAGCTGTAGACCATATGAGTATCATTAGAGGATGAGCAGTAGAGCATATGAGTATCATTAGAGGGTGAGCAGTAGAGCATATGAGTATCATTAGAGGGTGAGCTGTAGACCATATGAGCAGTAGAGCATATGAGTATCATTAGAGGATGAGCAGTAGACCATATGAATATCATTAGAGGGTGAGCAGTAGAGCATATAAGTATCATTAGAGGGTGAGCTGTAGACCATATGAGCAGTAGAGCATATGAGTATCATTAGAGGATGAGCATTAGACCATATGAGTATCATTAGAGGGTGAGCAGTAGAGCATATGAGTATCATTAGAGGGTGAGCTGTAGACCATATGAGCAGTAGAGCATATGAGTATCATTAGAGGATGAGCAGTAGACCATATGAGTATCATTAGAGGGTGAGCAGTAGAGCATATGAGTATCATTAGAGGGTGAGCTGTAGACCATATGAGTATCATTAGAGGGTGAGCAGTAGAGAATATGAGTATCATTTGAGGGTGAGCAGTAGAGAATATGAGTATCATTAGAGGGTGAGCAGTAGAGCATATGAGTATCATTAGAGGGTGAGCTGTAGACCATATGAGCAGTAGAGCATATGAGTATAATTAGAGGGTGAGCAGTAGAGCATATGAGTATCATTAGAGGGTGAGCAGTAGAGCATATGAGTATCATTAGAGGGTGAGCTGTAGACCATATGAGCATCATTAGAGGGTGAGCAGTAGATTATATGAGTATCATTAGAGGGTGAGCAGTAGAGCATATGAGTATCATTAGAGGGTGAGCAGTAGAGAATATGAGTATCATTAGAGGGTGAGCAGTGGAGCATATGCGTATCATCAGAGGGTGAGCTGTAGACCATATGAGTATCATTAGAGGGTGAGCAGTAGAGCATATGAGTATCATTAGAGGGTGAGCAGGAGATCATATGAGTATCATTAGAGGTGAGCAGTAGAGCATATGAGTATAATTAGCGGGTGAGCTGTAGACCATATGAGTATCATTAGAGGGTGAGCAGTAGAGCATATGAGTATCATTAGAGGGTGAGCTGTAGACCATATGAGCAGTAGAGCATATGGGTATCATTAGAGGGTGAGCAGTAGAGCATATGAGTATCATTAGAGGGTGAGCAGGAGAGCATATGAGTATCATTAGAGGGTGAGCAGTAGAGCATATGAGTATAATTAGAGGGTGAGCTGTAGACCATATGAGTATCATTGGAGGGTGAGCGGTAGAGCATATGAGTATCATTAGAGATTGAGCTGTAGACCATATGAGTATCATTAGAGGGTGTGCTGTAGACCATATAAGTATCATTATAGGGTGAGCAGTAGACTATATGAGTATCATTAGAGGGTGAGCTGTAGACCATATGAGAATCATTAGAGGGTGAGCTGTAGACCATATTAGAATTATTAGAGGGTGAGCAGTAGAGCATATGATAATCATTAGAGGGTGAGCTGTAGACCATATTATAATTATTATAGGGTGAGCAGTAGAGCATCTGCGTTTCATTAGAGGGCGAGCAGTAGAGCATATGAGTATAATTAAAGGGTGAGCTGTAGACCATATGAGTATCATTGGAGGGTGAGCAGTAGAGCATATGAGTATCATTAGAGTGTGAGCTGTAGACCATATAAGTATCATTATAGGGTGAGCAGTAGAGCATATGAGTATAATTAGAGGGTGAGCTGTAGACCATATGAGAATCATAAGAGAGTGAGATGTAGACCATATGAATATCATTAGAAGGTGAGCAGTAGAGCATATGAGTATCATTAGAGGGTGAGCTGTAGACCATATGAATATCATTAGAAGGTGAGCAGTAGAGCATATGAGTATCATTAGAGGGTGAGCAGTAGAGCATATGAGTACCATTAGAGGGTGAGCAGTAGAGCATATTAGTATCATTAGAGGGTTAGCAGTAGAGCATATGAGTATCATTAGAGGGTGAGCAGTAGAGCATATGAGTATCATTAGAGGGTGAACAGTAGAGCATATGAATATCATTAGAGGGTGAGCTGTAGACCATATGAGTATCATTAGAGGGTGAGCTGTAGACCATATGAGTATCATTGGAGGGTGAGCTGTAGACCATATGAGTATCATTAGAGGGTGAGCTGTAGACCATATGAGCAGTAGAGCATATGAGTGTCATTAGAGGGTGAGCAGTAGAGCATATGAGTATCATTAGAGGGTGAACAGTAGAGCATATGAATATCATTAGAGGGTGAGCTGTAGACCATATGAGTATCATTAGAGGGTGAGCTGTAGACCATATGAGTATCATTGGAGGGTGAGCTGTAGACCATATGAGTATCATTAGAGGGTGAGCTGTAGACCATATGAGTATCATTGGAGGGTGAGCTGTAGACCATATGAGTATCATTAGAGGGTGAGCTGTAGACCATATGAGTATCATTGGAGGGTGAGCTGTAGACCATATGAGTATCATTAGAGAGTGAGCTGTAGACCATATGAGTATCATTAGAGGGTGAGCTGTAGACCATATGAGTATCATTGGAGGGTGAGCTGTAGACCATATGAGTATCATTAGAGGGTGAGCTGTAGACCATATGAGTATCATTGGAGGGTGAGCTGTAGACCATATGAGTATCATTAGAGGGTGAGCTGTAGACCATATGAGTATCAGTAGAGGGTGAGCAGTAGAGCATATGAGTATAGTTAGAGGGTGAGCAGTAGACCATATGAGTATCATTAGAGGGTGTCACGATTTCTTTCTGTCTCCATCTTTCTCCCCTTTCTCTTTCTTTTCCCATCTCTCCCCATGTCCCTTCTTTGTCTTTATTTCCCTCTCTCCTTCCTTCCGTTCTATCAGTCCATAATAAGTGGGAGGTAAGGAGGTATAAGTTTATTTTTCTGACAAACAGCTCCTTTCCCCTGCCGGCCATTCTTTTTAAATGACTACCTAATGAAGTTCCACCTGGGTAACGAGACAAGGTGTGTGCAAAGCTAACTAAAAAGCAGCATTCCCCAAGAGAGGATGGCTTTCACTTCAGCAGTAATGTATTCCTTCAAAGCTCAGTTGACCTGAGTCTGCACAACTCTGCCAGGACCTAGGATCAAGAGAGACACTCAAGTGTTTTAGTACTATATCTCTTGACACAATGATGACAATAATCATGGCCTCTAAACCTTCAAGCTGCATACTGGACCTTATTCCAACTAAACTACTGAAAGAGCTGCTTCCTGTGCTTGGCCCTCCTATGTTGAACATAATAAACTGCTCTCTATCCACCGGATGTGTACCAAACTCACTAAAAGTGGCAGTAATAAAGCCTCTCTTGAAAAAGACAAACCTTGACCCAGAAAATATAAAAAACTATCGGCCTATATTGAATCTTCCATTCCTCTCAAAATGTTTAGAAATGGCTGTTGCACAGCAACTCACTGCCTTACTGAAGACAAACAATGTATACGAAATGCTTCAGTCTGGTTTTAGACCCCATCATAGCACTGAGACTGCACTTGTGAAGGTGGTAAATTACCTTTTAATGGCATCAGACCGAGGCTCTGCATCTGTCCTCGTGCTCTTAGACCTTAGTGCTACTTTCGATACCATCGATCACCACATTCTTTTGGAGAGATTGGAAACCCAAATTGGTCTACACGGACAAGTTCTGGCCTGGTTTAGATCTTATCTGTCAGAAAGATATCAGTTTGTCTCAGTGAATGGTTTGTCCTCTGACAAATCAACTGTACATTTTGGTGTTCCTCAAGGTTCCGTTTTAGGACCACTATTGTTTTCACTATATATTTTAATCTTGGGGATGTCATTCGAAAACATAATGTTCACTGCTATGCGGATGACACACAGTACATTTCAATGAAACATGGTGAAGCCCCAAAATTGCCCTCGCTAGAAGCCTGTGTTTCAGACATAAGGAAGTGGATGGCTGCAAACTTTCTACTTTTAAACTCGGACAAAACAGAGATGCTTGATCTAGGTCCCAAGAAACAAAGAGATCTTCTGTTGAATCTGACAATTAATCTTGATGGTTGTACAGTCGTCTCAAATAAAGCTGTGAAGGACCTCAGCGTTACTCTGGACCCTGATCTCTCTTTTGACGAACATATCAAGATTTTTTCCATATACGTAATATTGCAAAAATCAGAAACTTTCTGTCCAAAAATGATGCAGAAAAATGTATCCATGCTTAATTTACTTCTAGATTAGACTACTGCAATGCTCTACTTTCCGGCTACCCGAATAAAGCACTTAATAAACTTCAGTTAGTGCTAAATATGGCTGCTAGGATCCTGACTAGAACCCAAAAATTTGATCATATTACTCCAGTGCTAGCTTCCCTAACCTTCCTAACCAACAAAGCATTACATGGGCTTGCTCCTACCTATCTCTCTGATTTGGTCCTGCTGTACATACCTACACGTACGGAACGGTCACAAGACGCAGGCCTCCTAATTGTCCCTAGAATTTCTAAGCAAACAGCTGGAGGCAGGGCTTTCTCCTATAGAGCTCCATTTTTATGGAATGGTCTGCCTACCCATGTCAGAGACGCAAACTCGGTCTCAACCTTTAAGTCTTTACTGAAGACTCATATCTTCAGTGGGTCATATGATTGAGTGTAGTCTGGCCCAGGAGTGTGAAGGTGAACGGAAAGGCTCTGGAGCAACGACCCGCCCTTGCTGTCTCTGCCTGGCCGGTTCCCCTCTTTCCACTGGGATTCTCTGCCTCTAACCCTATTACAGGGGCTGAGTCACTGGCTTACTGGTGCTCTTTCATGCTGTCTCTAGGAGGGGTGTGTCACTTGAGTGGGTTGAGTCACTGATGTGATCTTCCTGTCTGGGTTGGCGCCCCCCCTTGGGTTGTGCCATGGCGGAGATCTTTGTGGGCTATACTTGGCTTTGTCTCAGGATGGTAGGTTGGTGGTTGAAGATATCCCTCTAGTGGTGTGGGAGCTGTGCTTTGGCAAAGTGGGTGGGGTTATATCCTTCCTGTTTGGCCCTGTCCGGGGGTATCATCGGATGGGGCCACAGTGTCTCCCCTCCTGTCTCAGCCTCCAGTATTTATGCTGCAGTAGTTTATGTGTTGGGGGGCTAGGTTCAGTTTGTTATATCTGGAGTACTTCTGTCTTATCCGGTGTCCTGTGTGAATTTAAGTATGCTCTCTTTAATTCTCTCCTTCTCTCTTTCTTTCTCTCTCTCGGAAGACCTGAGCCCTAGGACCATGCCTCAGAACTACCTGGCATGATGACTCCTTGCTGTCCCCAGTCCACCTGGCCGTGCTGCTGCACCAGTTTCAACTGTTCTGCCTGCGGCTATGGAATCCTGGCCTGTTCACCGGACGTGTCCCAGACCTATTATTTGACCATGCTGGTCATTTATGAACATTTGAACATCTTGACCATGTTCTGTTATAATCTCCAACCGGCACAGCCAGAAGAGGACTGGCCACCCCTCATAGCCTGGTTCCTCTCTAGGTTTCTTCCTAGGTTCTGGCCTTTTCTAGGGAGTTTTTCCTCGCGAACGTGCTTCAACACCTACATTGCTTGCTGTTTGGGGTTTTAGGCTGGGTTTCTGTACACTACTTTGAGATATCAGCTGATGTACGAAGGGCTATATAAATACATTTGATTTGATTTGATTTGCAAATGTCTATGTCGCAAAGATGAGAATGTCCAGATCTTGGCCATCAATCAGACCTGTTCTGCTTCTATGAGTAAGGAGTTCAGTGATTTTGAAACACTGGTATAGGTTGTGGCGTACATTAGGTCAGCCACCAGGGGGGGACTCGTTGAGGCCTGGTAAACAGATGGAGTATGCATCATGATGCGATGGCTCCATCTGCTGGATGTGCCAGGTCTCGTCGGGCTCTCCAGCCAGGACTAATTGGGGCTGATTGGGAGCTGGTGAGTAATCAAGGGCGGATTGCTCACCAGCTGTGCAAGGCCCATAAAGCTGCCAGAAGGGCAGCACACAGGAGGAATGGGGGAAGAAAGGACTCCCGTGGTATGGTTGACGGTTGCAGAGGTAAGAAGAGGGAGTTCAGTTTTGTACCCGACAGGGTACCGCCAGACCCGGATTACCCAAAGACGGCATCCCGGAGAGGGTCTCGTGGGGGAGACCTATCATTTTATTTTTGATCTATTATTTAAATAAACACCCTTTAAACTGAGCTAATCCTTCTCTGTCCGTGTCTGATATTGATAAACGTCTTGACCAAACCCTGGGTCTGCCACAGGGTATAGATGTTGAAACACCAGTATGGGTATAGATGTTGAGACACCGGTATGGATTTAGGTGTTGAGACACCGGTATGGGTATAGATGTTGAAACACCGGCATGGGTATAGATGTTGAGACACCGGTATGGGTATAGATGTTGAGACACCGGTATGGGTATAGATGTTGAGACACCGGTATGGGTATAGATGTTGAGACACCGGTATGGGTATACATGTTGAGACACCGGTATGGGTATACATGTTGAGACACCGGTATGGGTATAGATGTTGAGACACCGGTATGGGTATAGATGTTGAGACACCGGTATGGGTATAGATGTTGAGACACCGGTATGGGTATACATGTTGAGACACCGGTATGGATATAGATGTTGAGACACCGGTATGGATATAGATGTTGAGACACCGGTATGGGTATACATGTTGAGACACCGGTATGGGTATAGATGTTGAGACACCGGTATGGGTATACATGTTGAGACACCGGTATGGGTATAGATGTTGAGACACCGGTATGGATATAGATGTTGAGACACCGGTATGGGTATACATGTTGAGACACCGGTATGGGTATAGATGTTGAGACACCGGTATGGGTATAGATGTTGAGACACCGGTATGGATATAGATGTTGAGACACCGGTATGGGTATACATGTTGAGACACCGGTATGGATATAGATGTTGAAACACCGGTATGGGTATACATGTTGAGACACCGGCATGGGTATAGATGTTGAGACACCGGTATGGATATAGATGTTGAAACACCGGTATGGATATAGATGTTGAGACACCGGTATGGGTATAGATGTTGAGACACCGGTATGGATATAGATGTTGAGACACCGGTATGGGTATACATGGGGTATAGATGTTGAGACACCGGTATGGGTATAGATGTTGAGGCACCGGTATGGATATAGATGTTGAGACACCGGTATGGGTATAGATGTTGAGACACCGGTAAGGGTATAGATGTTGAGACACCGGTATGGGTATACATGTTGAGTCACCGGTATGGGTATACATGTTGAGACACCGGCATGGATCGAGCTTGGTACATTGTGCACACAGCATTTTTTTAAACTCAAGTATTTTATTTGTTTGACCCATAGATAAAGAAACCACTGACAAAGTGAAGTGGAATAGTAGGTCATAGTTGTCACAGAAGACACGTCTTTGTACTCTAGAGCGTATTCTCTATATTAACACCCACTTCCATGTTGGAACGGGGGCTCTCTCTGCATCTTTGCTAAGATGTCTGTGTGCGTGTGTGTGTATTCGGAGAGTGATTTATCTGTATTTGACAGGTATGTAAAGGGATTCTTCCATTTTAACGAGAGCAATACATCTCTTCTTGCTGCGTCCCTGTATTCCACGGTGTGTGTAGGCAGCTAACAGAATGAATGCAAGAAACACCACTCTTGTATTCTGTACTGCACATTCAATGCTCCCTTTGAGTCAAGCCCTTAGTCCCTATTATTCTTGCCCTGATATTCCACCCTGGGTTCAGGAAAGGTTGTGAAGACTTCCGGGGTCATGGAATCAACATAATGGAGTGTGTTGCTAGATTATAACACAGTTTGGATTTCTCAGGGGCTGGGCACATGTATCTATCTTCAAATATGTTTTCTTTCATTCCTCAAGACATCATTATGCTCTGTGATGTCCAAGCTAGTCTCTCTCGCTCTCTCGCTCTCTCTATCCTCCGGTCTATATTAAGAATCACACCAAACAATCCATCCATCCAAGGTGTCATTAGTGATGTTTCAGGTAGCTTTAAAAAAAAAGACAACGAGATGTGGGCTTTTATCAAATACCATCTTTCCCTACTCTACTCTACCCTACCATCCATCAGAAGCATCCCTTCTCCAAGGGTATATAAGAGCAGGCAAACTCTGACTCCTTTTATCGTGAGCTGTACGTGCCCCATTTCTCACACACCCGAGAGTACTTAAACTCTCCACCACACAGTAAGAGACTCGCTCGGATCGGTGTACCTGTGGTGTACCTGTGATAAGAGGTGAAGCCAGGAGCAGGAGACTCACTGGAAAAACAAGCCAACATTTCTAAACACACTGTATGGCAGAGGAACTAACCAGCCTGAAGTCAGAGAAAGCTGAAGACTTGGGTTCCTGACCACAACACACTGGGTTCCTGACCACAACACACTGGAGACAAGGCGCCGGTCATTCACTAGTGTAAGAGAAACATTCATGAAATTACTTTGAGAATTATTTTGTAATACTCTAATTTAATGTTTTGTATTTAATGTTACTTTTGTCTTGCTTTTCTGTGTATTGTTGATTTATTGTATTAGATTTAGTATGTTGAATTTACACTGCTCTCTGGTGTCTGTGAGATTGCTTATGTTTTTAGGCAGGAGAAAAGTCACCAAGAATTATTTTCAAGAAATAGAGTTGGCCGAGTATAAATAATATTGACAGCAATTTAGCATTTGTTTCATTATACAGGAAAATACAAGGTTACAATACAAATGTATTTAATCACAGTGTATACTGATTTCTGGACTGTGTGATGCGAGTGTCAACGCATTAACACATTGCTGTATAATTCAGTGAGAATATCTAGCGTACTGATAGGGTGTTTGTATGATATGCTAGACAATTGGTATAGGAGAAGGTACTGCGTTTATATCCAGTGAAGAGTTTAAAGTGACCTTCATTTTTTCACTGAGTATAAATGTAAAAGTAATATTTCAATGAGCAAGTAATCTCTCGTGGACTGACTAAGTAAGCACAAATGGTACTGTCGATCTGACACAACAGGATGCGCAAGATAACAAGCAGAATTAGGTCTGGTGCTTGGGTTTCCCCTCACTGGCTATTTGGACAAATCACGATTTCGCAAGGTGTCAGCATCCTTCGAATTTCAGAAGAGGAGGGTACATTTGGACCATAGACTTGAAGCTCTTCGTTCTGGTTCCGATCCTCGTTCTATGTCTTCTCTTAACACATATGGACCCAGAACTTAATCAAGTCAATCTGACCAATTACGCAAGACTTTAGTTCTGGGTTAACCAAGATTAAATAGTGAGTGAATATGAATGTACTGTATCACAAGAGAATAAAACACTAATGTCTTTTCTTCCTATTGGCTGGCTGTGTTGCCTGGAGGGCTCATAGAGTGGGTTTAAGGTATGGCTGCCTTGGCTCCTCTTGCTGCCTCATGCCCTCCTGCTGCTGACCCTAAGTGCCATAACTCTGGTGTCCTCCAGCTACCCTCAGCCACGCCACCGACCCATACACATGTAAGACTCAGTATCCCAATTACTTGTCCTTTCTCCCTCTAAGACAGAAGACAGAGTGAATCTCAAGTGTTTCCTCATTCTTCCCGTCCTGTATCTTTCATCTTCTCCATGTCTCCTTCTCAAAATGTCAGAGGTAAGCAGGAGAGAAGGATTGAGGACAGGACTTGTCTTCTCTGCCATTTTGAAAAGGAGGCGAGGTGAGACGGTCGAAAGTGGTCATGGGGAACAAGTAAACAATTTTGAAATGAACCCAGATTGTACATTCTGTTTATCCCCCTTGTCCCCAAAATCAACCCTTTTACTGTTGCAATTTGAGAATACGACACCATGGTAGTGACATCAATCTTTCTATTGTAGTGAACACAACTGTTCCTAAATTGAAGTTATATCTATATAAATGGTTCTATCGTTCCCAGTGACATCCATTGTTCCTATATGGAAGTGAGTTCTATCATTCCTGTTATTTTGTCTGCTTCCAGAGGCACCTCTCCAGGCGATCCAGGAGACAAGAGTGAGGATTGGGAGGGTCTCTGGCCCTCCATCTCGCTCCGTGATTGGAGCATGCAGATGTCAGCCCCAGACTTTGGTGCGGCCAAGAGCAAGGCAGAGCTCCTGGGGGAGCAGTGGCTCCCAATGGTGGGCTCATCACAGATGGACGAGAACATGGCCAAGGGCTGGCTGGGTGACTGGGCTCTGCAGGGATCTAACAATGAGGAGAAGAGGAACATTGTGGTGGCAGATGATGCAGCTTTCAGGGAGAAGAGTAAGCTGCTAACTCCTATATGCAGAAACTGTTGGTTGTCAACTCCCAGTAGTAATATGACTGCTAACCCTATACATAACGTACCCTGATTTAAATGAAGTATTTAATATTGTACACTGATTGAAATAATGACATTTTCTTTCCGAATTGAAAAGTCAATAAAGATATTTATATTAATCTTGGCCATGTTCTGTTATAATCTCCACCCGGCACAGCCAGAAGAGGACTGGCCAGCCCTCAGAGCCTGGTTCCTCTCTAGGTTTTTTCCTAGGTTTAGGCCTTTCTAAGGAGTTTTTCCTAGCCAACGTGCTTCTACATCTGCATTGCTTGCTGTTTGGGGTTTTAGGCTGGGTTTCTGTACAGCACTTTGTGACATCAGCTGATGTAAGAAGGGCTTTATAAATAAATTAGATATATTTATCAGATCTTTGTGTGATGTTTGATGAAGAATAAACTCTGAATATGGATCATCAGTCGACACAGGATATACATGCATATGTTTATGTAAATATTTTGATCCAGTTTAATTCTTAATTGAAGTAATGAATACTTTGAGATACTTCCATGGCGACGGCGCCATCGTTGTACAGCTGTGGGGTCTACCATGGGACTGTTCATATGTTGTTAATGAGCCTAAAATAAAACAAATGATTGATCACTGTATTCATATGGTTATTGTTCCTCCATGGTTCCATTGTGTTTGTTTCATCTTTTTGTCATACGTAAATTCACTTTTCTGTTTTAGCTGATGAACTTAACTGATGGTTTCCTCAGTCTGGTGGAAGGTGTAATACAGGGGTGTCAAACTCATTCCATGGAGGGCCTAGTGTCTGCTGGTTTTTGGTTTTTCCTTTCAATTAAGACCTAGACAACCGGGTGAGGGAAGATTCTTTACGAATTAGTGACCTTAATTCATTAATCAACTACAAGGGAGGAGCGGAAACCTGCAGACACAAGGCACACTGGAATGAGTTTGGTGTAATATACAGCAGGGTTAGGGTTAATTGAAAAGCAGTTGTAATTTACTTCTTGTAGGGACTGCAACCGGGATTCAACCTGAGGCGGGTTGCAGGGTGCTTGATCTGAAGGTCACTTCCGAATAAGCCGTCATCTGCGCAGGAACATTGACTTTAAAAGGTGCAATGTCGACAGGACTCTACAACTCACATTGAATCCTGGCCTGCATTTTGTACATACGTGTGTGTGAGTGCGTGTGAGTGCGTGTGTGTGTGTGTGCGTCTGTGTGTGTGTGTGCATCTGTGTCTGTGTGCGTGGGTCTGTGTGCGTTTCAGAGTGTGTGTGTGTGTATGTGTACGTGCATGCCTGAGCGTGTGCGTGTGTCTGTGTGCCTGTGTGTGTATGTGTCTGTATGTGTGTGTGTTTCCATGTGTGTGCGTGCTAAGAACTTGGACTGCAGATGGTGATCTATTCCCTAACACCCAAGTCATGATGTGTTTAAAATTGAATATTTTAATAAACTTATGATGAGAAAATAAATGGGGGTCGAAGCTAAATACACCAGCCTGACCCCATTACTTCTGGTGAGTGGACCATTAATCTGGTGATGCGGCAGACCTGTGATTTACGAGTCTCTCTCTCTCTCTCTCTCTCTCTCTCTCTCTCTCTCTCTCTCTCTCTCTCTCTCTCTCTCTCTCTATATATATATATATATATATATATATATATATATATATACACTGCTGAAAAAAATAAAGGGAACACTTAAACAACACAATGTAACTCCAAGTCAATCACACTTCTGTGAAATCAAACTGTCCACTTAGGAAGCAACACTGATTGACAATAAATTTCACATGCTGTTGTGCAAATGGAATAGACAACAGGTGGAAATTACAGGCATTTAGCAAGACACCCCCAATAAAGGAGTGGTTCTGCAGGTGGTACCACAGACCACTTCTCAGTTCCTATGCTTCCTGGCTGATGTTTTGGTCACTTTTGAATGCTGGCGGTGCTTTCACTCTAGTGGTAGCATGAGATGTAGTCTACAACCCACACAAGTGGCTCAGGTAGTGCAGCTCATCCAGGATGGCACATCAATGCGAGATGTGTCTGTGTCTGTCAGCATAGTGTCCAGAGCATGGAGGCGCTACCAGGAGACAGGCCAGTACATCAGGAGATGTGGAGGAGGCCGTAGGAGGGCAACAACCCAGCAGCAGGACCGCTACCTCTGCCTTTCTGCAAGGAGGAGCACTGCCAGAGCCCTGCAAAATGACCTCCAGCAGGCCACAAATGCGCATGTGTCTGCTCAAACGGTCAGAAACAGACTCCATGAGGGTGGTATGAGGGCCTGACGTCCACAGGTGGGGGTTGTGCTTACAGCCCAACACCGTGCAGGATGTTTGGCATTTGCCAGAGAACACCAAGATTGGCAAATTCGCCACTGGCGCCCTGTGCTCTTCACAGATGAAAGCAGGCTCACACTGAGCACATGTGACAGACGTGACAGTCTGGAGACGCCGTGGAGAACGCTCTGCAGCCTGCAACATCCTCCAGCATGACCGGTTTGGCGGTGGGTCAGTCATGGTGTGTGGTGGCATTTTTTGGGGGGGCCGCACAGCCCTCCATGTGCTCGCCAGAAGTAGCCTAACTGCCATTAGGTACCGAGATGAGATCCTCAGACCCCTTGTGAGACCATATGCTGGTGTGGTTGGCCCTGGGTTCCTCCTAATGCAAGACAATGCTAGACCTCATGTGACTGGAGTGTGTCAGCAGTTCCTGCAAGTGGAAGGCATTGATGCTATGGACTGGCCCGCCCGTTCCCCAGACCTGAATCCAATTGAGCACATCTGGGACATCATGTCTCGCTCCATCCACCAACGCCACGTTGCACCACAGACTGTCCAGGAGTTGGCGGATGCTTTATTCCAGGTCTGGGAGGAGATCCCTCAGGAGACCATCCGCCACCTCATCAGGAGCATGCCCAGGCGTTGTAGGGAGGTCACACACTGAGCCTCATTTTGACTTGTTTTAAGGACATTACATCAAAGTTGGATCAGCCTGTAGTGTGGTTTTCCACTTTAATTTTGAGTGTGACTCCAAATCCAGACCTCCATGGGTTGATAAATGTGATTTCCATTGATAATTTGTGTGTGATTTTGTTGTCAGCACATTCAACTATGTAAAGAAAAAAGTATTTAATAAGAATATATATATATACACTGCTCAAAAAAATAAAGGGAACACTAAAATTAATTCAGATCTAGGATGTGTTATTTTGGTGTTCCCTTAATTTTTTGGAGCAGTGTATATATATATATATATATAAGTTTATTTTCATGTTTTACATATACAGTGGGGCAAAAAAGTATTTAGTCAGCCACAAATTGTGCAAGTTGAGAGAGGCCTGTAATTGTAATCATAGGTACACTTCAACTATGACAGACAAAATTAGAAAAAAAATCCAGAAAGTCACATTGTAGGATTTTTAATGAATTTATTTGCAAATTATGGTGGAAAATAAGTATTTGGTCAATAACAAAAGTTTATCTCAATACTTTGTTTTATACCCTTTGTTGGCAATGACAGAGGTCAAACGTTTTCTTTACGTTTTCACACACTGTTGCTGGTATTTTGGCCCATTCCTCCATGCAGATCTCCTCTAGAGCAATGATGTTTTGGGGCTGTTGCTGGGCAACACGGACTTTCAACTCCCTCCAAAGATTTTCTATGGGGTTGAGATATGGAGACTGGCTAGGCCACTCCAGGACCTTGAAATGCTTCTTATGAAGCCACTCCTTCCTTGCCCGGGCGGCTTGTTGGGGATCATTGTCATGCTGAAAGACCCAGCCACGTTTCATCTTCAATGCCCTTGCTGATGGAAGGACGTTTTCACTCAAAATCTCACGATACATGGCCCCATTCATTCTTTCCTTTACACGGATCAGTCGTCCTGGTCCCTTTGCAGAAAAACAGCCCCAAAGCATGATGTTTCCACCCCCATGCTTCACAGTAGGTATGGTGTCCTTTGGATGCAACTCAGCATTCTTCGTCCTCCAAACACGACAAGTTTAGTTTTTACCAAAAAGTTATATTTTGGTTTCATCTGCCCATATGACATTCTCCCAATCTTCTTCTGTATCATCCAAATGCTCTCTAGCAAACTTCAGACGGGCCTGGACATGTACTGGCTTAATCAGGGGGACACGTCTGGCCCTGCAGGATTTGAGTCCCTGGCGGCGTGGTGTGTTACTGATGGTAGGCTTTGTTACTTTGGTCCCAGCTCTCTGCAGGTCATTCACTAGGTCCCCCCGTGTGGTTCTGGGATTTTTGCTCACCGTTCTTGTGATCATTTTGACCCCACGGGGTGAGATCTTGCGTGGAGCCCCAGATCGAGGGAGATTATCAGTGCCTTAGTCTCCGACCTCCTGTATTGGTTCCTTATTGTCCAGGGGAAGTGTGGTAGATGAATGACAGGGCAACATTTTAATTTCTGCCTAAATAGACATACCCAAATGTAATTATTTTCCATGAGATGGCCATCAATAATAACTGGTTGTGTTTCATAGTTTTACAAAGGTCTGGAACTCACCTTTCTGGTTAACATGGGAAGACATTGCTGAGGTGTACTCACTTTTGAGGACACTAGCTCAAGTACATAGTACAAATATTATATAAATATAGAAAATCTGAGGGGCTTGAAATGACTGAAATGCTTTCTAAATGTAATGACAATTAAATTGTAAACAACTTACTATAAGATTTGACATTTCTTATCACTGTAAAATAAATATGATCATGCTTAGTGACAGTATAATATTGGCACTATTTCATATAATTTCCAAGAGATAATTTTCCACTTAACGTCCACTGAGCGACGCAGAGACACCATTCAAATGTGTGCAGTCGTTACAATTTCAGTTTTAAGAACAAAGTGATTTCGTTCCCCTGTGTCCAAGAGAAAGTGGTCTTAGTTCAATTCTTATGAAATCATTTCATATTTTTTCATGTTGAGAGCTCTAAATCCGGCAAAGAGTATAACAGACACAGGAAATCATTCCTTTGTCAGGATAAGCCAGAAGCTATGCAAATATGGGGTCTGAAACCTGACACTGCAAGTCAGCCCTGCTGGGAGAGTGGGAGTGGAGAGCAGAGAGATGGGGCAAGGTTTGCCAAGTCTAACTTAACTTCTAGAACAATGACCACTCATAACCCGCCCACAAGACCTGAAAAACCAGCCCCCCAAAATGTTTTGCAGCAAAAGAGGAGTGAGCGAGAAGCAGCTAGCTAGTGCTGTTAGTTCATTCCCGCTGGGCACAGGCGTCGTTTCAACGTCTAGTTTTGATTTAAATGTTTTTGAGATGTCAATTAACGTGAATTCAATGTCAAATCAACAACAAAAAATTCACCCTGCCATTAGATTTAGGTAAAACATTTGGTGAAAAAAATACGAAATTCCCTTAATCCAATCAGTTTTCCACGTTGATTCGAAGTCATCAGATTTAATAGTTAACCAGTTTTTGCCCAGTGGGTTGTTCTCACATCACTTGACATGCACGTCATGACATGTGCTGGCGCTGCTCTCCTCCTGCTTGCTCTCTGAACACACACACACACACACACACACACACACACACACACACACACACACACACACACACACACACACACACACACACACACACACACACACACACACGCAGACACCCCTCCGCTCCGGCCTTCCCCCTCCCTCCTTCCCCACCACTCACTCTCCCAGCAACAGCCGGCCTCACTGCCTGATAGTCAGCAGCAGCAGGTCACAGTGAAATTAATAGATAGAAAAAAAAGAAGAGAAATGCCATGGCAGCCATGCAATTTAAAAGTAGCCCAGAAACCTGCATCCCGCGACCAATACAACCGCAACATTGTTTTCAAAGTAGCCCAGTTTGCAGGAAAACCGTGGACATAGCAACCCTGGTTGGGACTTTCTTGCAATATAAAACACTGAACCCCAAGACATTCACAGAACGCTTTGTACACCAAAATGTCTGTTGGAACCGGTCCAGAAATGCTCAAAGTACCCCAAATAGGGACTTAACATCTAAGAGTTAAAGAATAAGGCTTGTCTCTTCATCTGTCCTGTTTGGATATCCGTTCTGTAGTCATCTGCAACAATGTTCATTTAATTTATTTTCATTTCTTCATTTCTTGTCTAGGGTCCAAGGGGAAGTGGCCATAGAATCAGAATCAGCTAGAGACCCAGAGACCTGGCCAGCTCTCTGCTCTGCTGTGATAGATAAGTAGACCCAGAATAGCAGAGACTATTATTTATCACCGGAGCCAGTGGTGCTACCTGGCAGACTCACCCAATCGGCAGACTCTAAATTGCTTTCTGCAAACCATTGATTCCCCACCATTGATACTGCTTCTCTATTCTACTATATGGTACCCTATACGGTACCCCCTTATTGCTGTAATCTGTTCCTTCTCCTGGCCATGCTACTGTATCACCAGTCCTGGTCGTCTTTTTCATACTCCTGGGCTAAAGCACCCAAACACTCATTTACAGGAACTAAGTAAGAGTTGAGCATCTAATTGTGCATTTTGCATGGTATTGTATAGGCTGCGTCTTGGTACTGTATAGCCTGGATCTTGGTACTGTATAGCCTGGGTCATGGGACTGTATAGCCTGGGTCTTGGTAATGTATAGCCTGGGTCACGGGACTGTATAGCCTGGATCTTGGTACTGTATAGCCTGGGTCACGGGACTGTATAGCCTGGGTCTTGGTAATGTATAGCCTGGGTAACGGGACTGTATAGCCTGGGTCTTGGTAATGTATAGCCTGGGTCACGGGACTGTATAGCCTGGATCTTGGTACTGTATAGCCTGGGTCATGGGACTGTATAGCCTGGGTCTTGGTAATGTATAGCCTGGGTCACGGGACTGTATAGCCTGGATCTTGGTACTGTATAGCCTGGGTCACGGGACTGTATAGCCTGGGTCTTGGTAATGTATAGCCTGGGTCACGGGACTGTATAGCCTGGGTCTTGGTAATGTATAGCCTGGGTCACGGGACTGTATAGCCTGGATCTTGGTACTGTATAGCCTGGGTCATGGGACTGTATAGCCTGGGTCTTGGTAATGTATAGCCTGGGTCACGGGACTGTATAGCCTGGGTCTTGGTACTGTATAGCCAGGGTCATGGGACTGTATAGCCTGGGTCATGGGACTGTATAGCCTGGGTCATGGGACTGTATAGCCTGGGTCTTGGTAATGTATAGCCTGGGTCTTGGTAATTTATAGCCTGGGTCTTGGTAATGTATAGCCTGGGTCATGGGACTGTATAGCCTGGGTCATGGGACTGTATAGCCTGGGTCACGGGACTGTATAGCCTGGGTCATGGGACTGTATAGCCTGGGTCATGGGACTGTATAGCCTGGGTCATGGGACTGTATAGCCTGGGTCATGGGACTGTATAGCCTGGGTCATGGGACTGTATAGCCTGGGTCATGGGACTGTATAGCCTGGGTCTTGGTAATGTATAGCCTGGGTCTTGGTAATTTATAGCCTGGGTCTTGGTAATGTATAGCCTGGGTCATGGGACTGTATAGCCTGGGTCACGGGACTGTATAGCCTGGATCTTGGTACTGTATAGCCTGGGTCATGGGACTGTATAGCCTGGGTCTTGGTAATGTATAGCCTGGGTCACGGGACTGTATAGCCTGGGTCTTGGTACTGTATAGCCTGGGTCATGGGACTGTATAGCCTGGGTCATGGGACTGTATAGCCTGGGTCATGGGACTGTATAGCCTGGGTCTTGGTAATGTATAGCCTGGGTCTTGGTAATTTATAGCCTGGGTCTTGGTAATGTATAGCCTGGGTCATGGGACTGTATAGCCTGGGTCATGGGACTGTATAGCCTGGGTCTTGGTAATGTATAGCCTGGGTCTTGGTAATGTATAGCCTGGGTCATGGGACTGTATAGCCTGGGTCTTGGTAATGCATAGCCTGGGTCATGGGACTGTATAGCCTGGGTCTTGGAAATGTATAGCCTGGGTCATGGGACTGTATAGCCTGGGTCTTGGTAATGTATAGCCGGGAACACTGGAAACGCGTTCTCTGGAGTGATGAATCACGCTTCACCATCTAAAAGTCCAATGGACGAATCTGGGTTTGGCGGATGCCAGGAGAACGCTACCTGCCCCAATGCATAGTGCCAACAGTAAAGTTTGGTGGAGGAGGAATAATGGTCTGGGGCTGTTTTTCATGGTTCAGGCTAGGGCCCTTAGTTCCAGTGACAGGTAATTTTAATGCTACAGCATACAATGACATTCTAGAAGATTCTGTGCTTTGTGGCAACTGTTTGGGGGAAGGCACTTTCCTGTTTCAGCATGACAATGCCTCGTGCACAAAGCGAGGTCCATGCAGAAATGGTTTGTCGAGATCGGTGAGGAACAACTTGACTGGCCTGCACAGAGCCTTGACCTCAACCCCATCGAACACCTTTGGAATTGGAACGCTGACAGTGAGCCAGGCCTAATCGCCCAACATCAGTGCCCGAACTCACTAATGCTCTTGTGGCTGAATAGAAGCAAGTCCCCACAGCAATGTTCCAACATCTAGTGGAAAGCCTTCCCAGAAGAGTGGAGGCTGTTATAGTAGCGAAGGGGGACCAACTCCATATAAATGCACATGATTTTGGAATGAGATGTTTGACGAGCAGGTGTCCACATGCTAGAGTATTCTGTTTGCTCCATTAAAATGATAAGCAAAGACATTGTGTGATTATCTCTCAGATTAACACAGCTATGGTCATTTGAATGGTGTTTGAGAGCTTGGTCTTTGGTGTTTTACGCTAAATATTATGCATGTTTCCTGCCAAAGAGAGAGCATACACACACACACACACACACACACACACACACACACACACACACACACACACACACACACACACACACACACACACACACACACACACACACACACACACACACACACACACACACAAAGACACATTGGGAAACTATAGGGGCTGTGGGCCCTCTTTATTATTCATTCTATATATAGTGCTGAGCTCAGGGAAACAGAGGATTCCAAATCACCTAATGTACAGTGCCCATATTAGGAACAGCCTCTGAGTCACACGGAGTGAATATAGTCAGAGCCAGTATTCACAAAGTATCTGAGTGCTGAACTACAGTAGGATCAGGTCCCTCATCTTATTCAGTATTAATTATAAGGCAAAATTGATCCTGATCCAGCACTCCTACTCTGAGATGCTTGATACATACGGGCTCTGGCGTCTGACACCTCTTTCTTGTAACTCTAAGGATGTCCTAATATGGACACCATTCATACGGTCTGGTCTCATACTTTAAAAGCCTCACAATAGCAGGGAAATTGGATCCCCTTCTGAGAGGCTTACACCTAATAAGCAGCTTTACCCATCCTCCATCCCTCCATTAAACACACACACACTGCCCCTCTCCCCAGCCCTTTTCCTCCCACTCTCACCCACCCTTCCTCCCATCGTTCTGTTTCTCACTCGCTCCCTGTCTAAATTCTTGCTTCTCTTCCACCCCACCGCCCATCCCTCCCTTTCTTTGTTTCCCTCTAACCATCCTCGCTCTGAAATTCTCTCACAGAGTATAGAAGTCCTCAAATGAATGCTGCTTCATTGACAGTGTCTATATATATATATATATATATATATATATATATAGTGGGGAGAATAAGTATTTGATACACTGCTGATTTTGCAGGTTTTCCTACTTACAAAGCATGTAGAGGTCTGTCATTTTTATCATAGGTACACTTCAACTGTGAGAGACGGAATCTAAAACAAAAATCCAGAAAATCATATTGTATGATTTTTAAGTAATTCATTTGCATTTTATTGCATGACATAAGTATTTGATACATCAGAAAAGCAGAACTTAATATTTGGTACAGAAACCTTTGTTTGCAATTACAGAGATCATACATTTCCTGTAGTTCTTGACCAGGTTTGCACACACTGCAGGGATTTTGGCCCACTCCTCCATACATAGATTCTCCAGATCCTTCAGGTTTCGGGGCTGTCGCAGGGCAATACGGACTTTCAGCTCCCTCCAAAGATTTTCTATTGGGTTCAGGTCTGGAGACTGTCTAGGCCACTCCATGATCTTGAGATGCGTCTTACGGAGCCACTCCTTAGTTGCCCTGGCTGTGTGTTTTGGGTCGTTGTCATGCTGGAAGACCCAGCCACAACCCATCTTCAATGCTCTTACTGAGGGAAGGAGGTTGTTGGCCAAGATCTCACGATACATGGCCCCATCCACTCAATACGGTGCAGTCGTCCTGTCCCCTTTGCAGAAAAGCATCCCCAAAGAATGATGTTTCCACCTCCATGCTTCACGGTTGGGATGGTGTTCTTGGGGTGGTACTCATCCTTCTTCTTCCTCCAAACACGACGAGTGGAGTTTAGACCAAAACGCTCTATTTTTGTCTCATCAGACCACATGACCTTCTCCAATTTCTCCTCTCGATCATCCAGATGGTCATTGGCAAACTTCAGACGGGCCTGGACATGCGCTGGCTTGAGCAGGGGGACCTTGCGTGCACTGCAGGATTTTAATCCATGAAGGCGTAGTGTGTTACTAATGGTTTTCTTTGAGACTGTGGTCCCAGCTCTCTCTCGCCGTCAATGGGCTGATCCCTCACCCTCATGATCATTGATGCCCCATGTGGTGAGAGCTTGAATGGAGCCCCAGACCGAGGGTGATTGACCGTCATCTTGAACTTCTTCCATTTTCTAATAATTGCGCCAACAGTTGTTGCCTTCTCACCAAGCCGCTTGCCTATTGTCCTGTAGCCCATCCCAGCCTTGTGCAGGTCTACAATTTTAACCCTGATGTCCTTACACAGCTCTCTGGTCTTGGCCATTGTGGAGAGGTTGGAGTCTGTTTGATTGAGTGTGTGGACAGGTGCCTTTTATATAGGTAACGAGTTCAAACAGGTGCAGTTAATACAGGTAATGAGTGGAGAACAGGAGGACTTCTTAAAGAAAAGCTAACAGGTCTGTGAGACCCGGAATTCTTACTGGTTGGTAGGTGATCAAATACTTATGTCATGCAATAAAATGCAAATTAATTACTTAAAAATCATATAATGTGATTTTCTGGATTTTTGTTTAAATTCCGCCTCTCACAGTTGAAGTGTACCTATGATAAAAATTACAGACCTCTACATGCTTTGTAAGTAGGAAAACCTGCAAAATCGGCAGTGTATCAAATACTTGTTCTCCCCACTGTATATATATATATATATTGACAGTGTCATTATAGTAAAAATAAAGAAAAACCCTTGAATGAGAAGGTGTGTCCAAACTTTTGACTAGTACTCTCTCTCTCTCTCTCTATATATATATATATACACTGCTCAAAAAAATAAAGGGAACACTAAAATAACACATCCTAGATCTGAATGAATGAAATATTCTTATTAAATACTTTTTTCTTTTTTTTGCTAACAAAATCACACAAAAATGATCAATGGAAATCAAATTTATCAACCCATGTAGGTCTGGATTTGGAGTCACACTCAAAATTAAAGTGGAAAACCACACTATAGGCTGATCCAACTTTGATGTAATGTCCTTAAAACAAGTCAAAATGAGGCTCAGTAGTGTCTGTGGCCTCCGCGTGCCTGTATGACCTCCCTACAATGCCTGGGCATGCTCCTGATGAGGTGGCGGATGGTCTCCTGAGGGATCTCCTCGCAGACCTGGACTAAAGCATCCGCCAACTCCTGGACAGTCTGTGGTGCAACGTGGCGTTGGTGGATGGAGCGAGACATGATGTCCCAAATGTGCTCAATTGGATTCAGGTCTGGGGAACGGGCGGGCCAGTCCATAGCATCAATGCCTTCCTCTTGCAGGAACTGCTGACACACTCCAGCCACATGAGGTCTAGCATTGTCTTGCATTAGGAGGAACCCAGGGCCAACCGCACCAGCATATGGTCTCACAAGGGATCTGAGGATCTCATCTTGGTACCTAATGGCAGTTAGGCTACCTCTGGCGAGCACATGGAGGGCTGTGCGGCCCACCAAAGAAATGCCACCCCACACCATGGCTGACCCACTGCCAAACCGGTCATGCTGGAGGATGTTGCAGGCAGCAGAACATTCTCCATGGCATCTCCAGACTCTGTCACGTCTGTCACGTGCTCAGTGTGAACCTGCTTTCATCTGTGAAGAGCACAAGGGCGCCCGTGGCAAATTTGCCAATCTTGGTGTTCTCTGGCAAATGGGCTGTAAAGCACAACCACCACCTGTGGACGTCGGGCCCTCATACCACCCTCATGGAGTCTGTTTCTGACCGTTTGAGCAGACACATGCACATTTGTGGCCTGCTGGAGTTCATTTTGCAGGGGTCTGGCAGTGCTCCTCCTGCTCCTCCTTGCACAAATACGGAGGTAGCTGTCCTGCTGCTGGGTTGTTGCCTCCTCCACGTCTCCTGATGTACTGGCCTGTCTCCTGGTAGCGTCTCCATGCTCTGGACACTACGCTGACAGACACAGCAAACCTTCTTGCCACAGCTCGCATTGATGTGCCATCCTGGATGAAATGCACTACCTGAGCCACTTGTGTGGGTTGTAGACTCCGTCTCATGCTACCACTAGAGTGAAAGCACCGCCAGCATTCAAAAGTGACCAAAACATCAGCCAGGAAGCATAGGAACTGAGAAGTGGTCTGTGGTCACCACCTGCAGAATCACTCCTTTATTGGCGGTGTCTTGCTAATTGCCTATAATTTCCATCTGTTGTCTATTCCATTTGCACAACAGCATGTGAAATTTATTGTCAATCAGTGTTGCTTCCTAAGTGGACAGTTTGATTTCACAGAAGTGTGATTGACTTGGAGTTACATTGTGTTGTTTAAGTGTTCCCTTTATTTTTTTGAGCAGTGTACATATATATATAGAGAGAGAGAGCGAGAGAGAGAGTACTAGTCAAACGTTTGGACACACCTACTCATTCAAGGGCTTTTCTTTATTTTTACTATTTTCTACATTGCAGAATAATAGTGAAGACATCAACACTATGAAATAACACATATGGAATCATGTAATAACAAAGAAAGTTAAACAAATCAAAATATATTTGAGATTTGAGATTCCTCAAAGTAGCCTTGACGACAGCTTTGCACACTCTTGGCATTCTCTCAACAAGCTTCATGAGGTAATCACCTGGAATGCGTTTGAATTAACTGGTGTGCCTTGTTAAAAGTTCATTTGTGGAATTTATTTCCTTCATAATGCGTTTGAGACAATCAGTTGTGTTGTGACAAGGTAGGGGTGGTATACAGAAGACAGACCTATTTGGTAAAACACCAAGTCCATATTATGGCAAGAACAGGTCAAATATGCAAAGAGAAACGGCAGTGCATCATTACTTTAAGACATGAAGTTCAGTCAATGCAGAAAATATCAAGAACTTTGAACGTTTCTGAAACTGGCTCTCACAAGGACCGCAACAGGAAAGGAAGACCATGAGTTACCTCTGCTGCAGGGGATAAGTTCATTAGAGTTAACTGCACTTTAGATTGCAACCCAAATAAATGTTTCACAGAGTTCAAGTAACTGTTCAGAGGAGACTGCGTGAATCAGGCCTTCAATGTCGAATTGAATTAAAGAAACCACTACTAAAGGATACTAATAATAAGAAGAGACTTGCTTGGGCCAAGCAACATGTGCAATGGACATTAGACCGGTGGAAATCTGTCCTTTGGTCTGATGAGTCCACATTTAGGTTACAACCAGCTCAAACCTGTTCAAACTGTCTTTGTGAGACACAGGGTAGGTGAACAGATGATCTCTGTATGTGTGGTTCCCGCCTTGAAGCATGGAGGAGGAGGTGTGATAGTGTGGGGGTGCTTTGCCGTTGACACTGTCAGTAATTTATTTAGAATTCAAGGCACACTTAATCAGCATGGTTACCACAGCATTCTGCAGCGATATGCCATCCCATCTGATTTGCGCTTAGTGGGACTATCATTTGTTTTTCAACAGGACAATGACCCAACACACCTCCAGGCTGTGTAAGGGCTATTTGACCAATTAGAGTGATGGAGTGCTGCATCAGATGACCTGGCCTCCACAATCACCAGACCTCAACCGAATTGCAATGGTTTGGGATGAGTTGGACCGCAGAGTGAAGGAAAAGCAGCCAACAAGTATTCAGCGTATGTGGGAACTTCTTCAAGACTGTTGGAAAATAAATCCTCATGAAGCTGGTTTAGAGAATGCCAAGAGTGTGCAAAGCTGTCATCAAGGAAAATGATGGCTACTTTGAAGATCTATAATATAAAATATATTTTCATTTGTTTAACACTTTTTTGGTTACTACTATAGTTTTGATGTCTTCAATATTATTCTACAATGTAGAAAACAGTAAAAATCAAGAAAAACCCTTGAATGAGTAGGTGTGTCCAAACTTTTGACTGGTACTGTATATATATTTAAAATAACAAAGAGAATTACAGCATTACACCATCACTTAAAAACATTGTCTTGGAGTTACAAAAAAATCCCAGTTTGTCAAAAAGTACAAGGAGTTTACAGGAGACCTGGGTTCAAGTACTACTGGAAATCTTTAAAAAACGTTTATTGTTTGCTCTAGCCTGCCTGGAGTGCCAGATGGGTGTGGTTTGCAGTCTTGCTACTATTCCATTGGTTCCATTGTGCCAGGAAAGCTCAATCAAGTCCAGATAAAGTATTTGAAATTATTTCGAATAGTATTTGCACCCAGGTCTGGTTACAGGTGGACTATAAGCTCATGTCAGCTGAGTTGGGCTTTGTATCTGAGGTCACCTGTATCTGTCTGTCTGTCTGTCTGTCTGTCTGTCTGTCTGTCTGTCTGTCTGCTAGTCCACCATAGAGAAGTATAAAAACACACACAATAGAATAGAAAAACACATCAGTCTTTATCAGAATGATCTCATCAGTTCATCTGGTAGGCTGGCTGGCAAGGCGCTGGGCCGTTTTCCTGAGCTGGAGCGGACTCAGTGAAACATGATGTTTCTTTCTGCCACCCCATTGGACGGAAACAGTCTTTTTGGGGGTCATCCTGTGCTCTGAGAAGTCTAGTTCAGTCTAGCTGAGCTCTGAGAAGTCTAGTCCAGTCTAGCTTTGCCCAGTGTCAGACACTTGCCACACTTTTCACACTACTAAGCCAAGCTAAGCCAAGCTGTACTGCGCTGGTAGTTGCTGGAAAGCACAGTGTGAAAAAAAAATACCCAAGCCATCACAGTATGGATCCGCTCGGCATTACAGTGTGAAAAGGATGTAATTATCCATGGGCAAGGGTCATGTGTCTATGACCTCAGTCGGTGAGGGTTCGTCGGGGAGGCTAGTGGTGGCATTGGGCAAGGTCTGGTTGTGCCCGTGGTTGTGACCCACAGAGTTCCCTTGTTGCAGCTCTAATGCTATACCTGCCATGCTAGGGTCCTGTGGAGGGAACTCCTTCACCTGCCTCCTGTACTCCAGAAACGTACAGGCCTTCGTGGCTATGGCCACCACGTTCTTCCCTATGAAGATTGTGGAAACCCTACTATCCTGGAACAGCACCATGTTGACCCCACGGATCATGATTGTCACTATGTTTATGGTAACAAGACTAAGAACAGGGTACAGCATCATCTTCTGGGGCGAGACGTGCTCCCCCTGGACACTGATCTCAGACAGGGAGACACAGGGCAGGATAAGGAGGAGGATGTAGCAGTAGAAGAACATCAGTCCCTCGGCCCAGATGGGTAGGCCCGTCCGCTGGGGCTCCCACAGGTTGGCCTGGATGTCCAGAACATCCAGCAGGTCCAGGGCCACCCAGAACAGCCTCCCCCGCATGTCCTCCTTCTTCCGGAAGGTTCTCACATACTCCATGCTGTCCAGAGCAACAAGGACCAGGTACAGCCCCGGGACGCACACAGAGAGGAGTAAGGTTAGAGCCTTGCGGGCCACCGTCTCCAGGCTCTTCCTGTCCGCCTTGTAGTTCTAGAAGATATAAGACATTCTTTGTTGTTAATTGTCAGAGAGATATTGAAATGTGTCTTTTTCTGGATTTCTGTGAATATCCAGCCCTGTCAAATCCCGACTTGAAACTATGAGATCAGGTTGCAGCATCCCCTCCCCGCCACCCAGCCAATACACACATACACACCACTCGGTTAGCCACAGTGCAGCGTCCCTGGAGCAGTTTAGGGCTGGAGTATCCTGCTCAAGGGCACAACGAAAGGAGATGGTATCTGGGATACTGATGCCAGCAACACTCCGGTTGCCGGCTATAATGGGAATATTTAAAATGAATAACGTTCATATTCAGTTTAGAGTGTTTAACGCAATGTTTAGCATATTTCTGTGTTTTCCCGTTCTGTACTACACATGATTCCAAGTGTTCTGTTTGTAACACTCGGATTGATGGTCACTAGACTAGATGTTATGGATTAAACTCATATCTGTTGATAGTGAATGACTGGAGGTACAAGGACTGAGGACACTGATTACCATTGTATTATGTGAAACACTGCGTGATTCTGTAGCAGCTGACAATCACTGCCTTTTGTTCTTGAAGCCTCTCTGGCTGGTGTTTACAGTACACTTGGTGCTGTCTGATTAGAATATCAAGAGGCCAGTTAAAGACATTCTATGCATCTGTTCTGGAGGTGTCTCCCTGCATTATTGTAATTAAACCGTATTGATTTTGAATGACTTTATCAATGACTGCTCTCCTTTTTGTTCAGCTGGAAATTCCTATTACAGTGGCCCATTCGAATGCCTACCTGGAAGACGAAGTAGAGTTTGATCTCCAGGACGAAGATGTAGAGGAACCAGAGGATCATGGCATAGCCACGCTTGGCAGTTTTCACCTCGGCCCCGACCCAAACCGCCACGTAGCGCAGCACGATGAGGAAACAGATGTCTCCCACCAGCACGATTATGCACACCCCGATCTACAAATACACATCGTACTTTATTTACCTATCATTAAAATCACAACACAGTTTTTACAGTAAAACAATATATTGAAATCAATTAAAAGCAAACAATTGAAAGGCAATGAAAGAGATGCAAAAAAACTAAGGATGTCAAAACAGTAAAATCACTGATTAAAGGCCAAGTTGAAAACATTTTGTAATTCAAAGCTACAGTCTACGATTGGTAGATCTATTTTTTGACTTTTAAATGAATGATAAATAGTTATATTCTTTTTTGAATCACAGTATACAGCTTTTTAAAAAAAATGGCCTCTTACCTTCCTGGGCCCTTGGTTCTGCTCTACTAGGTAGGCATCCATAAAGGCCATGCTGGTCATGATCACCATTGTGGTCAGGCACACATGGCGCTTGTCTGGCTGCGGCAAAACCATGGTGGGTAATGGGGGTTATAGTTCTACTGAACTTCCTGTTGTAGTCCTCCAAAACAAAAGTTGTAGTCCTACTTTACAGTTTGTTCAGGAAGTTATTTTAGGGGCAAAAGTCAAGTATACCATACCAATCCCTACTAGATTAACAGATACATTTGGATTTGTTTACATTATTGAGAAGAATGCACTCCCACTCCTTAGAATAATGCAACGTGTCCTCCATTGATTGGTTTGGAAAAGACAACACTTCTAGGACCGAGAGGGCAATGGGACCAAGGTTGGGAGAATTGCAATGATATATTATGGTCTGTTTAAGCCATACAGACTGGTGCATTCCCTCTCTCAGCGCAGTTCCATTGAGTCTGCTGTTCTACTGCTGACATCACGGTCTCACAACACAACTCCGTAACCTGGGAATCCCCTCAGTAATAGAGTGAACATAGCAGCTGGGCTTTATTGCTCCATAGGAAAATGACAAAACCACATATCTTCAGTTGTAGACTTTGTAGTGGCCGAGTCCTCACGGAAGCAACATGTACTGGCAGAGGACAACAGCAGCAGGACATTTCCTGAGGCAAATGCGTGCGTTTGCTTAAATTGTCCAAAGGTATCACTGTGCCTTCACTGTGGGGCTTCTAAAGAGAATCTACTGAGGAGGAGAGAATGGAGTTCCACGCGCTTCTGATCAGACAGACCTCAGAGAGAATTGTTCCTGTGAGTTCTGTACAAATTCACAGTAACTGTTTCTCCTCTTTCAGTCCGTAGAGTCTAGGGAAGAGAGAAGAGAATAAGGGGTTAGTTTAGCCCAATCTGTGCTGTCTAAACTCCTGTGATTACACACTGTTACAGCAGGGGGCAGTAGTATGACTTGGATTCGTGTCATAAAGGGAACCACATACAGAAGACAAGGGATACACACATAAGTGTGTATAACACACACACACACACACACACACACACACACACACACACACACACACACCATATATATATAATGTGAAATTTACATTTAGCTGAATTGCAAATATACTCCTGTGTTAATCCGGCTTAGTGGGCTGGCATTGGAAAAACTACAATAAAAGGAAAGGAGAGTAGACTCAATAAACATGCCTATACAACCCCATACCTCCAAAGCTGCCAAACACATCCATGTTCATTACCTTAAACCATCTCAATATACAGTTACTGTCTTCTCTAGATTCAGACTGTAAAAATAACACTCCTATTTCCACCATGTAATGTTCTTCAGGTATTCAATATTTCATGCCAGTGGATTTCTTTGACCTTTGCATGATACTGTGAGTGGCTGCCAGCTGCTGTAACTGTAAAGTGAGGTATCTAGGGCTAATTCAGTCACTCTTGGGGGTTGCAAAATCAAGAATTCCCTGCTTATTAAGCGAGGGCTTGCACATTTTACCACACTATATACATTTGTGTGACTGTCCTTGTCTATCAGTGTACCGGTGATTAATTACTTGTCCAAAGTTAATAGGATCCAACTAAACAAATAACAAACAAATAAATGCAATGTTATTGCACAAAACAGTCAAATCCTCGCAATGTTATTGCATAAAACAGTCAAATCCTCGCAATGGTATTTCATACTCTTATCACAGAACAATAAGAGGGCTCGCAATGTCAACTCACCACACATTTACCTCATAATATGGTTTAATCAAGCCACATATCAACAAACTTTTTCCCTCGTCAGTGCATTTTTGCCCCAAAATATCACAAAGAAATCCTTGAGAAATCGTGGAGACTGTTTATCTCCCAATATAGCTAATGCCATCAACAGAATAACTAGAATGGAAATCTTATCCATTCTAGGTATTCTATTTCTATGTCTAACACTCTCCAGGCAGTGCCTAGAACAGCGCTACTGCTGGCTTCCATAGCAACCACTTTCTATTGAGAAAGTGTAATAATACGGGATGATGAGCCTCAAGCAGCGGAGAGCCAGGGCTTTCTGGGAACAGAGAGATTATCACCACAAGCCACTGAGACTAGGATGTGTGCGGAGAGAAGAGGAGAGAGGAGGAGAGGAAAGGAGAGGACAGGAAAGGAGAGGAGAGGAAAGGAGATGAGAGAAGAGGAGGAGAGGAGGAGTAGAAGAGAGAAGAGGAGGAGAGAAGGAAAGGAGAGGAAAGGAGAGAAGAGGAGAGAGGAGAAGAGGAAAGTAGAGAAGAGCTACAGTATGTGTTGTTAGAGAGAAGGACAGGAGGTTAGGAGTGTGGGGGTTTTGTGTGGGTGAGAGGAAAGGAGGAGAGGCAGAGGGAAGGAGAGGGACAAGGCTGTGGGTTGAGGAGAGGAGGAGATAGGCTGAGTGCTGTGGGTGAGGAGAGGAGGTATGTGGATGACAGCAACATACAGTATGTGGCACACTAGGGGCGGCAGGGTAGCCTAGTGGTTAGAGCGTTGGACTAGTAACCGGAAGGTTGCGAGTTCAAACCCCCGAGCTGACAAGGTACAAATCTGTCGTTCTGCCCCTGAACAGGCAGTTAACCCACTGTTCCCAGGCCGTCATTGAAAATAAGAATTTGTTCTTAACTGACTTGCCTGGTTAAATAAAGGGAAAATAAAAAATAAAATAAAAAAAAGGGGGAAAGGGACACGCTCTATCTTGTACCTCATTGGAATGTTTAACACACACACACATGTCAAAGGGCTGAGACACGCAAACACACACACACACACACACACGCACACCAGTAGACGCTCCTTAGTGGAGGAAGGACAGGACCGTCCTCCTCAGGGAATTTCAGAAAAATAAAATAGCGAAACATTAAAAAAGTTTTCCTCTTTATTTACAGCTATACTAAATATATTCACGTCACCAAATAATTGATTAAAACACACTGTTTTCCTATGAAAGTCTACAGTAGCCTCAACAGCACTCTGTAGGGTAGCACCATGGTGTAGCCGGAGGACAGCTAGCTTCTGTCCTCCTCTGGGTAAATTGACTTCAATACAAAACCTAGGAGGCTCATGGCCACCCCCTTCCATAGACTTACAGAGTAATTATGACAACTTCCAGAGGACGTCCTCCAACCTATCAGAGCTCTTGCAACATGAACTGATATGTTGTCCACCCAATCCAAGGACCAGAGAATGAATCTAGTACTGAAAGCATAAGCTACAGCTAGCAAGTATTGCAGTGCATAAAATGTGGTATATAGTTGACTCAAAGAGAGAGAAAGACATTAGTTGAACAGTTTTGTACAAATTAATTTATTCTGAAATTAAGGAAGACCAAGCTAATCCAAGTTTATCATTTTAAAAGGCTAATTGATCATTAGAAAAACCTTTTGCAATTATGTTAGAACAGAGCAAACTGGCGCTAACCAGAATAGAAAGCGAAGTGGGAGGCCCTGGTGCACAACTGAGCAAGAGGACAAGTACATTAGAGTGTCTAATTTGAGAAACAGACGCCTCACGAGTACTCAACTGTCAGCTTCATTAAATAGTACATGCAAAACACGAGTCTCAATGTCAACAGTGAAGAGGCGACTCCAGGATGCTGTCCTTCTAGGCAGAGTTGCAAAGAAAAAGCCATATCTCAGACTGGCCAATAAAAATAAAATATTAAGATGGGCAAAATAACACAGACACTAAACAGAGGAACTCTGCCTAGAAGGCCAGCATCCCGGAGTATCCTCTTCACTGTTGACGTTGAGACTGGTGTTTTGCGGGTACTATTTATTGAAGCTGCCAGTTGAGGACTTGTGAGGCGTCTGTTTCTCAAACTAGACACTCTAATGTACTTGTCCTCTTGCTCAGTTGTGCAAGGGCCTCCCACTCCTCTTTCTATTGTAGTTAGAGCCAATTTGCGCTGTTCTGTGAAGGGAGTAGTACACATCATTTTACGAGATCTTCAGTTTCTTGGCAATTTCTCTTATGGTATAGCCTTCATTTCTCAGAACAAGAATAGACTGACGAGTTTCAGAAGAAAGGTCTTTGTTTTGGGCCATTTTGAGCATGTAATCAAACCCGCATATGCTGATGCTCCAGATACTCAAACAGTCTAAAGGAGGTCAGTTTGATTGCTTCTTTAATTAGTACAACAGTTTTCAGCTGTGCTAACATAATTGCAGAAGGGTTTTCTAATGATCAATGAGCCTTTTAAATGGATAAACTTGGATTAGCTAACACAACATGCCATTGTAACACAGGAGTGACGGCTGCTGATAATGGGCCTCTGTACACTTATGTAGATATTCCATAAATAATCTGCCGTTTCCAGCTACAAAAGTAATTTACAACATTAACAATGTCTACACTGTATTTATGATCAATTTGATGTTATTTTAATGGACAAAAAAACAAACAATTATTTCAAAAACAAGGAAATATCTAAGTGATCCCAAACTTTTGAATGGTAGTGTACTGTAGATATTAATGTGAGGATAATTTTCATACTGATAGGCCGGCCTACTGTAGTGTATCCTACTCAAACACCCAGCTCAAACAGAGAGGGATGCTGTGTTAGCTAGCTGGCTATGGCTATCCAACACTGAAACTCTTCCAAGTTAAAGTAAGCTTTTGGTTTTATAAAAGTATTGCCACCTGGGCCTGGGCCTGCCAGTGTAACTGCTAAACTGCTTGCTGTACACTGTTCTGCATTATTGTAGTGGGTTTACTAACGCGTTAGTACTAGTAGCTATGTTAACTATGACGTTCGCTAATATGGTGACAAAGATGTAGGCTGTGTGTAGCGGTTAGCGGTCATAGTATGCTTTGGCTTGGAAAGTTTTTTTTGCCTGTTCACAGACAGCTGTGAAGTCCTGAAGTGAAGGAAAAAGTTAGAGCAAAAGAGCGCAGATGTGAACAAAGTGATCATGCTGTTTGAATGTGGCTGCTATGAAAGTGACCTGTGTGTGCTGGTGATCAGGGGTGTATTCATTCTGCAGATTCAGTTGAAAAAGTTTTTTAAATGGAAACAAACATAACGAAATGGGGATAAACAGTTTGCAACTGTTGGGACTAATGATTACACCCTAGATCAGCTACTGTAGATGCAGGCAAGAGTGTGCACAGTGGTACTGAATGTGTCACTGTGTCACCATGATTACACACATTTTTCTCTCGACCTGTGCACCTTCGTTGTAAGCTTTCATTCGTAGGTTGTAGCAACCTCATGATAGGTATAGGGAAAATGTAAGTATCATGTAGTAGCCTAAACCAATTAATGTTACATTGAGCTGGGTGAATGGAATCTGAATGACAGTCATCCAATATGCTGTAATAGAAATAAGGCCATGCTAATCTTAAACAGCACCAACCGCCACTGACGCACACACTCGCTCATCTCTTTGATGGCCAGCCCTCAGCTGGAGGAAATTAAAAGGTCATGTGGGTCAGCTTTTGTCTGGTCCCCCATCAAAATGGAGTGTTTCTCTCGCTCTATATTTAGCTGAGACAATGTAAAACCTTGTGCGTTTTAGCCTTTGGGATCAGTTCCATTTCAATACAATCACTTCAGGAAGTAAACTGAAATACTAATTCATTGGAATTGAAATGGAATTGATCCCAAACCATGCTGAACAGCATTACCTGAATGAAAACCACACATTCATTTGCTAGTAGCTGAACGTCTGTTTTCCTGCTATTGACTTTGTTTCATAACGAATACATTCCAATAAAGCTTGTTTGATGCATGAACACGCATTTCATCACGAAATTGCCTTTTTAATATAATAGGAAAACAACTTTCGGCTGGCCCTGAAATTGGCGTCTGGGGTAATACGGCGTCTGGTTGATTTATCACACATTGATATTGAGATATTGAGACAAACTCCCATTTGGAGGAGATGACGCTGCAGCGAGCTCGCTGTACAGGCTCCTGAACAATTCTGCTATTTAGTGTGTGCTTTTCTTTACCGTTGTCTTCGTACATAATGTTTCCTCCATCATTTCCTATGACTAACATCAGAACAGTGATCATTAACCTTGAATTGGATGAACATTTCTACTTTTCATTTCTACTCCAATGAGTAGGCAGCTCTGGATTATTCCGGACCAGGCCCTAATCCCCGTGACTTGAGAGAGGAAGGGACGGTGCAAGAGAGGCAAACGAGTGGATATCCTGATGAGACAATGTCGTCAAGTAAATAAATCGCCTCTACCCTCGATTCTATTGGTGAATGTACAATCACTAGAATACACACCGGAAAAGCTCTGTTCGAGACTATCCTATCAACAGAACCTGAAGAACTGTAACATCCTATGTTTCTCGGAGTCAAAGCTGAACAAGAACATGAATAACAGGCATTTAGCTGGTTTTCTATGCATCATCAATACTGAATGTCTTCGGTAAGGTTAAGGGGGAGGGGTGTGTGTCTTAATTAACAACAGCTGATGCACAATCTCTAATGTTAAGGAAGTCTCAAGTTTTTGCTCGCCTGAGTTAGAATATCTAATGAAAAACTGTAGACCATACTACTATATTTTTTGTAACTGTCTATTTACCACCACAAAAAAATACTGGCACTAAGACCACACTCAACCAGCTGTATAGGCGCCATAAGCAAAAAAGAAAATGTACATCTAGAGGCAGCACTCCTAGGGGCCAGGGATTTTAATGCTGGGAACCTGAAATCTGTTTTGACTCATTTTTAGCAGGAAGTCACCTGTGCAACTAGAGAAGATAAAACTCTAGATACTCCACACACTGAAACGTATATAAAGCTCTCCCTTGCCATCACTTTGGCAAATCTGACCATAATGCTATCCTTCTGTTTCCTGCTTACAATCCAAAACTAAAAGAGGAAGTATCAGTGACGAGCTCAATACAGAAACACCTCTGGTTTACTGACCCCTGCCTGCCTTGACCTGTCTATTGCCTGCCCCTGTTGGATTATTAATACACCATTGTTAATTCGACGTTGTCTGCATCTGGGTCTTACCTTCACACCTGATAAAGCCTTCAAACAGGCAAAGTGACATTACAGGAATACAAGTAAGACTTTTAAACAGGTTAACATTCAAAAGCCGGATTACCAGGAAGCATACTTAGAGCATGCTAGCAAGTTTCTTCACTGACATTTTCAACCTCTCCCTGAACCAGTCTGTAATACCTACATGTTTCAAGCAGACCACTTTAGTCCCTGTGCCCAAGAACGCCAAGGTAACCTGTCTAAACAACTATTACCCCGTAGCACTCACATCTGTAGCCATGAAATGCTTTGAAAGGCTGGTGATGGCTCACATCAACACCTCTGCAACTGTATCCTGGACTTCCTGACGGGCCGCCCCCAGGTGGTGACGGTAGGCAATAACACATCCGCCATGCTGACCCTCAACACGGGGGCCCCTCAGGGGTGCATGCTTTGTCCCCTCCTGTACTCCCTGTTCACCCACAACTGCGTATCCGTGCACAACTCCAGCACCATCATTAAGTTTGTTGACGACACGACAGTGGTTGGCCTGATCACAGACAACGATGAGACAGCCTATAGGGAGGAGGGCAATGACCTGGCTGTGTGGTGCCAGGGCTTCAAACTCTCCCTTAACGTCAGCAAGTTAAAGGAGCTGATGGTGAACTACAGGAAATTACGGGGATGTAGTGGAGCGGGCGAGAGCTTCATGTTCCTCAGTGTCCACATCACTAAGGAATCATCATGGTCCACACACACCAACACAGTCGTGAATAAGGCACGACAAAGCCTCTTCCGCATCAGGAGACTGAAAAGAGTTGTCATGGGCCCTCAGATCCTCAAAAATATTACAGCTGCACCATTGAGACTGGCTGCATCCACCGTTTGGTATGGCATCTGACTGCAAGGTGCTACATATGGTAGTGTGTATGGTCCAGTACATCATTGGAGCCGAGCTCCCTGCCATCCAGGACATCTATGCCAGGCAGTGTCATAGGGAGGCCCTAAAAATGGTCTAACTCCAGATACAAAAGTTGTAGACTGTTCTCTTTGCTACCACACAACAAGCGGTACCGATGCACCAAATCTGAAACCAACAGGACCCTGAGCAGCTTCTACCCTCAAGCCGTAAAACTGCTAAATTGTTAGTTAATTAGTTAACAAAAACTACTCAGACTGTCTGCATTGAGCCTTTTTGCAATAACTCTTTTGACTCACATACACTGCTGCTACTGTTTTATCTATCTTGTTGCCTAGTCACTTTATCACTACCTATATGTACATACAGTATATACTTCAATTACCTCATACCCCTGCACATCGACTCTGTACTGGTACACGTGTATATAGATAGCGAAGTTATCGTTACTCATTGTGTATTCATTCCTTTGTAACGCTCGTCTGTGGTGGAAGAAAGTGAGGACCAATGCGCAGCGTGGTAAGTGTTCATATTTTTAATAACGTAATGAACACTGAACAAAAACAAAGAAAACGACAAACGAACAGTCCTGTATGGTGCAGAAAAAACACTGAACAGAAAATAATCACCCACACCAATACCAGGCCAAACACAAAAACACCACATAGAAAAAGGAACATAGACAACCCACCCAACTCACGCCCTGACCATACTAAGACATAACAAAAGAACTAAGGTCAGAACGTGACATCCTTTAGTAATTATTTTCTATTATTTCTAAATATTTCTCTGCATTGTTGGGAAGAGCCCATAAGTAAGCATTTCACTGTTAATCTACACCTGTTGTTTACGAAGCATGTGACAAATAACATTTTATTTGATTTGTATTTGACATTAAAGAATGGTCATTCAGACGTGCAAACATAATAAGAAAGGCAACACACAGGCACAAATGAAAGCATGCATGCACGAGGGCTGTTAAGCTGAGGCTTTAAATCAACAGTTTAATTAAAATGGCAGAACACATGGGACCAGCGAGAGGATGTGGCGTTGCAGTACAGAGCAGAGCACTGAGGTAGCGGTATGTGGTATTTTATTAGGATCCCCATTAACTGTTGCGAAAGCAGCAGCTACTCTTCCCGGGGTTCACACAAAACATGAAACATGACATACACCAGGTTTGCTGTACATTTGAGCAATATGAGATGGAAGGGAGTTAGTTGCCTTAATGGCCCTATAGAATACTGTACACTTTCTTCCATTTGTTCTGGATTTGGGCCTTTTAGCCACTCCTTTTTCTTAATTCAACCATACAGTTTTTAAATTCCTTATTAATCCATGGAGCCTTAACAGTTCTAACAGTCAGTTTCTTAACAGGTGCATGTTTATCAATAATTGGAAGAAGCAATATCATAAATGCATCAAGTGCAGCGGCTGGATGTTCCTTATTAATCACATCAGACCAACAAATATTTTTAACATCATCCACATAAGAGTCACAGCAAAATCTCTTTACACTATTTTAGGCGCAGCTTTCGGAACTTTGGCTTTCCTGGATATAGCCACTATATTGGTATTACTGCATCCAATGGGTACGGATGCAGCCTCAGAACAAAGTTCTACAGTATTAGTAAAAATGTGATTGATACATGTGGATGATCTTGTTCCTGAAGTGTTTTTAAACACCCTTGTAGGTTGATTAATAACCTGAACCAGATTACAGGCACTGGTTACAGTAAGAAGCTTCCTCTTGAGCGGACAGCTTGTTGAAAACCAGTCATTATTCAGGTCCCCAAGAAAGTAGACCTCACAAGCATTTCACACATATTATTTAGATACTTACTGTTAGCACTTGGTGACCTATAGCAACACCCCAAAAGAAAAGGCTTTAGATGTGCCAAGTAAACCTGCAACCACAATAAGATCTTCTCTAAGCATTACAGAGATATGGGTCTGAATATATACAGCAATACCTACCCCATAAGCATTTACATCTCTTCTGTAGATGTTATATCCTTGTATTGCTACTGCTGTGTCATCAAACTATTAACTAAGTGAGTACAGAAATAGCTGTTTTCATCCCTTTCCTCGGTAGCTTATCAGAGAAAACAGCAAACAAAACAATAAAGAATAAAACACATTCACCACTCCATTAATCAGTTGACGTTGAAGCTACGAACTCATAGGCTTGGCTCTCTCATCCCCTCTCATCCCTTCCAGGCTTTTGGAAGGGAGGGTGGACAATAAGCCTATCAAAGCAGATGTAAGCAATGTCCCCACACACTCTGGTAGCTTTCATGGGTGGGATAAGTTCTTTCCTATTCTGGCGCACGGCTTCTGGATAGTCCTCGTTGAGGAAGATATACGTTTCTCTCAAGTTCTTTGCTCTTTCCAGAACAGCTACCTTGTCATTGAACCTTAGGAACTTGGCCACTATCGGCCTAGACCTTCCGTTTCTCCAAGATAATTTCCCTCACTTTGTCCTCAGACTCCATCCAGGTCTTCTGCAATTCCGTCCACAACCATGTTGTTCAGCCTTGATTGTCCCTCGAGATAATCTGATTTCTCCATCATTATTATCATGGATTCACATACAGAACTGATGTCCTCTCTCAATGACTTACAGATTGCTGTCATCTTGCCGTTCTCCTGTTTCAACTCATGGAGCCGACCCTGGGAGAACTGCAAACTGTTCTTCGGGTCCTGGACCTCTAAGGTCAGGTCATCCATTTTTTAAATTAGTTTTAACTCCACCAGTATTTTGACAAAACACTTGAAGCAATTTTTTTGTTTCTAATAACTGCTTGTAGAACTCTTTTTGTTTGTTTAAAAGATCCTTCACCTGTGATAGAGACACACCACTTTCCTCAACGGTACTCCCGCCGGCTTTGGTCCTTGTCATGGTAGCAATGTAGGTTACATCGCTGTTACTCCTCGCAGTTACAGACAGGGCAGGTCGCAGGGAAGATTGAAAACAACAACAAACAGCAGGGATCTAGACAGCCACAAGCACAACAGACCACATCATGGGATCCAAACTCAAAAGGTAGCTAGCTACTAAGAAACCTTTCAATAGAATTTTTAAACTTTACAAAACAACAAACCGAGCTCTCTCATTCCGCGTTCAACAGGAAGTGATGTGTACAGTAGCAGCCCATACCATTGCATATGGAGTTTTCTTCATCAACAAACTAGAACAAGAAAACGTGTGTGTGTGTTTGTGTAGTCTCATCTGTGATCTATGCTATTTAATTTAAAAAATCACCAGCCTGTTTATTTTATTTATTTATTAAGATACTGTACTATTTCCACTTCTAAAGGCTTCCACATGCAAATGAAGAACCAACTAGACAGCTTCTCTACACAAACGTCGTTCCTTAAACTGTTTACATTAGGGATGATTGCATTCTAGGTTACACCTCAGATATTCATACATTTTCGATGAGCACATAACTCTAAATTCTACCGCTTTAAAAACATATTTAGATGGTAAATTATACACTGTCTGGCATAAGAGGGCAGTCTGTAGTGAAGCCCTATCTGAGCTGTTAATTACTTAATCATGCTACTTGAGAAATCTTTCCACAAAGAAAGCTTGACCTCATTAGGTGGTCAGTGATGTAGAATGTTAGCCTGGGCGCGAGACCTGTTTGTGCTTTCATTCCACTCCTTGCCACTTCTTGTCATATGTCAAACATGAGTGGAATGATTATAATCGTGCCGTTTGGCGCGACTATAGTATGCATTGGTTGAAGCTCAATGTTAAATTAAAATCTCCCTACCATCATATGTAAGTCAATATGACACCAATGTCGATGAAAATTTGCAAATCAACTTGATTGGTGGTACACAACACACTCCCCACCGGTCATGATCCGTCCAGCCGTTACCAATAATCATTATATCATATTTTTGACAGGGTTGTTAGCACTAGGGTCATCAGACAATTTTTTTACCCAAACCTAGCTCAAATTCTAGACATCGGATTAAAATGAATTACAGCGTCCATAAAGTGACCATTAGACTTAGATCAATTTGGACTGTAACGTCTACTCCTGCTCCCCCGTTTTAAGAAGCTAAAAATTCCTTCTGGAACATCTGTAAATGTGAATCAAATCATTAAATTACAAGCCTAGTTGGTTTAGGCATGGAAAAAGGCAGGAACCTTCCCACTACCCATGATTGGCTGGCTAGCTTATGTGTTTTTTTTATGTGGAAGATACTACGCAGTGCACAGACCCGCTCATGCACTCAATGTTGTCGAGATACATCAAGTTTCTATAAGGGCACAAGACAAGACCCATATGCAGACATAGGAGGCAGATGGTTTAGCTCCGATATTTATTATAACACAAGGGGTAGGCAAAAGGCAGTTCGGGTACAGGCGAGAGTTCATAAACCAGGTCAGAGTCCAAACCGTACAGGGCATTAGACAGTCTCGAGGTCAGGACAGGCAGGGTTTCAGTAACCAAATCTGAGTCCAAACAGTACAATGCGTCAGGCAGGCTCGAGGTCAGGGCAGGAAGAATGGTCAGGCAGGCGGGTTTGGTGTCAGGACAGGCAATGGTCAAAACCAGTAGGACGAGGAAAAACAGAGACTAGGAAAATAGGAGCTAGGAGATAAACGCTGGTTGACTTGGCAAACAAGACGAACTGGCACAGAGAAACAGAAAACACAGGGATAAATACACTGGGGATGATGAGCGACACCTGGAGGGTGTGGAGACAAGCACAAGGACGGTTGAAACGGATCAGGGCATGACCGTTTCCTGTTAGGCCTATTTGGCAGGGAAACTGTGAAGCCAACTGTAAAGTATTTTATTAAAGTCAATACAATATTCTGCCACACATGAACACATTTCATTTAGGCCATAACTGAATCAATTTCTGTAGACTATACAGTATATACACTATTCTGGCCATATGAACTCATTTGTAAATTATACAATATTTGTAGCCATACATTATTGAATGAAAAGCAGTTAACATACACATTTAATTACAGACTCATGAACAAAATCATAGTTAACATACACAACATTGTTTTACTTTTTTTTAACAATCCATAAATACAATCATGCCTGCATGTTGCTTCAGCTTCCCCAGCGCTTCATATCTTCCCAAGGAAACTCAATGTATTGTAGCCTCATGCAGACAAAAAAGTAGAGGAGGAAGGAGTTCACTTCTGCCATAGTGCTCACGGTAAAATATTACGCGTTGTGGCAGTACATTCGTATTGGCTGAGACAATGGATGGGCTGGACATGCCGAGAGATGAGTTTGCATTGGTCTGCTATGTAGCATGCTTCAGTCTATAACTTGACCTGCTCAGTAGATAATCTTTTCTACCGCAGCTTTTTTGAAAGATATGATGGAAAACTGCAAAAGTGTTGCTACTGCTCTCAAAATTGCTGGCCTGAATTTAATAAGTGCTATCGACAAAGATCTGTGGGAAAAAGTTGTGATGGACTACTTTCTGGAGGAAGATCGTGCCATAATGACTCTCTCTGTCTCTGAATGAATCAGATGAGGAAATTCCTGATTTAGGTTAACTCTTACTTCTACCCCCTCCTTTTTCGAACATTCTGTTAAAAATCGCGCAACTTTTCAGCGTCCTGCTACTCATGCCAGGAATATAGTATATGCATATGATTAGTATGTGTGGATAGAAAACACTCTGAAGTTTCTAAAACTGGTTAAATCACGGCTGTGACTATAACAGATCGTGTGTTTCATTGAAAAACGCAAGAAGAACTGCTCTCTGAAAGCTAAAAATAATTTCCATAAGTCACTTCCATGGGTTGTTAAAAGGGGACAAATTTTAATATCGACTGCATGCAATTCATACAAATTCCACACGATGTCGCCATTGTCGTCATTTTCAATTGCATTTTTTGTTGGAAAATCCAACTATCTGGCTTCCGTTTCTTCCAGTCTCCACCAGGATGCTGTGAATGTGGACATTGGCAGCCATTGATTTGCAGACGAGGAGCTATTGAATATACATCGCCCTGTAATCATTTTGATAGATTATAAATGTTTACTAATACCTAAAGTTGGATTACAAAAGGATTTCAAAGTGTTTTGTGAAAGTTTATCGTCGACTTTTTTAATTTTAAAAAATGACGCAGCGTTTAAAAACAATGTTTTTTTCTGAATGACACAGCTTCCATAGAAAGCTATTTTGGGTATATATGGACCGATTTAAACGAAAAAAAGACCAAATAGTGATGTTTATGGGGCATATAGGAGTGCCAAGAAAGAAGCTCGTCAAAGGTAATGAATGTTTTATATTTTATTTCTGCGTTTTGTGCTGCGTCGGATAAGCAGAGTCTTTGTTTACGTCGCATTCAGGCATTTTGAGGTGTTGCATGCTATCAGATAATAGCTTCTCATGCTTTCGCCGAAAAGCATTTTAAAAATCTGACTTGTTGGCTAGGTTCACAACGAGTGTAGCTTTAATTCAATACCCTGCTTGTGAATTTTGATCAAGGTTTGAGTTTTAACGAGTACATTTAGCATTTAGCGTAGCGCATTTGCATTTCCAGGTGCCTACTTGAGACATATGCGTCTCAAGTAGAATCAAGAAGTTAAAACATTTAGGTTAAAACATTGCAGAGTCTTCTGATGACAGTGATGTGGAAAAAAATAGCACAGAAGAAGAAGTTGACCGAGTTTTGAAATCAGTGGAATGCCCGATGGAAGCAGAGTTTGATAGCAAATGTGGAAGGAGTCGAAAAGAGAACACAGAAGGCTGTTGTATAAAACACCTGTCTCCGGATTACATCTTTAAACTAAGGGCAACCATGGCATCCATGACAATGAGGGAGAAGCGATCATCCATGTATACGTGCAAGAGTTTAGCTACATTTTCAGATATATGTTTCTAATTTGATCAGAAAGTCGTTTTCATTGCAAGTTAAAAATGTACTGTTAGCTAGCTAGCTAATGTTAGCTGGCCGGCTCGCTGGCTAACATTACATGTATGATCTGTATGTATGATTTTTTTTAGCAAGATAAAAAATGTTCTGTCAGTACTGAGTGAATGAACAAAACATTTTGGAACCAACGCGTGCTGTCATCACCACTGTCCATTTAAAGAGAGTGTCAAGCGGACGTATATATAACAGGGTTCATAGCGTAACGGTTAGCATCACCGCCCTGGGATTTGAAGGTCCTGGGTTTGTCTACCGTAGGGGATATTTTGAACATTCTCTTTCAAAATACATGTAATATTATTTGTATTTCAGAAAACCATTTTCATTGCAAATTATAGCCTAATGTTAACTAGATAGCTAACATAACATAGCTTTAGCTACCTGCAGATTCATGCATTGTGGCTAGCTATGACAATAGGTTTGTATAGGTTGGGATCAAGGTTCATTGTTTAGCTCACTCTGTTTAGCACATGGCCTTACATGTGAATCCTTAAAGAAATGGGTGGGGCTAAGGCTTAGGGTGTGAACGATGCTGTATGGCTGTAGACAAAGAAGAGCTCTCCAGTAGGTGTACCAAAACATTAAAGAGCCATTTTCTCAAAAGTGTATCAACTTTCAAAGTAGAGTTACTTTCCCACTGTTCCACAACTGCAGTGTATGATATAGTATTTTCTAGTATTTTCTTTTATCCAATGTAAAAAACAAAATTTAAAATGTTGCTACGTAAGACCGAATCGAGGTGGTGGGTCACATTTTGCTGTGTAAGGTTTTCATACAGTATGGCTGAAGTCATCTGTGTAAAATGCTGACCTGGACACTTGTTTGTAATCAGAGCACAAACAAATAAGCTAGCGAACATCCTCAGCTGCTTTTATGGTCAGTTAGATACACCAAACTTTGGGAACTTTGGGAAAACTGCCACGCTGCTAATTTATAATAAACTCAGCAAAAAAAGAAACGTCCCTTTTTCAGGACGCTGTCTTTCAAAAATAATTTGTTAAAAATCCAAATAACTTCACAGATCTTCATTGTAAAGGGTTTAGATACTGTTTCCCATGCTTGTTCAATTACCCATAAACAGTTAATGAACATGCACCTGTGGAACGGTCGTTAAGACACTAACAGCTTACAGACGGTGAGCAATTAAGGTCACAGTTATGAAAACTTAAGACACTAAAGAGGCCTTTCTACTTACTCTGAAAAACACCAAAAGAAAGATTCCCAGGGCCCCTGCTCATCTGCGTGAACGTGCCTTAGGCATGCTGCAAGGAGGCATGAGGACTGCAGATGTGGCCAGGGCAATAAATTGCAATGTTCGTACTGTGAGACACCTAAGACAGCGTTACAGGGAGACAGGACGGACAACTGATCGTCCTCGCAGTGGCAGACCATGTGTAACAACAGAACACAACAGGATGGCAACAACAACTGCCCAAGTTACACCGGGAACGCACAATCCCTGCATCAGTGCTCAGACTGTCCGCAATAGACTGAGAGAGGCTGGACTGAGGGCTTGTAGGCCTGTTGTAAGGCAGGTCCTCACCAGACATCATTGGCAACAATGTTACCTATGGACACAAAGTGCTCTTCACTGACGAGTTGCAGTTTTGTCTCACCAGGGGTGATGGTCAGATTTGCATTTATCATCGAAGGAATGAGCAGAATGGAATGAGTAATGAGGAATGAGCGTTACACCGAGGCCTGTACTCTGGAGCGGGATCGATTTGGAGGTGGAGGGTCAGTCATGGTCTGGGGCGGTGTGTCACAGCATCATCAGACTGAGCTTGTTGCCATTGCAGTCAATCTCAATGCTGTGCGTTACAGGGAAGACATCCTCCTCCCTCATGTGGTACTCTTCCTGCAGGCTCATCCTGACATGACACTCCAGCATGACAATGCCACCAGCCATATTGCTCGTTCTGTGTGTGATTTCCTGCAAGATAGGAATGTCTGTGATCTGCCATGGCCAACGAAGAGCATTTATTCATATGCACACAGTACATCGCACACTATCAGTAGCACTTACAGCATGTATGTTCTGTTACAGATCTGTGAGTACTCCCTTCTGTTTTCATATTTATACTGGCATGTACAGTGCCTTGCGAAAGTATTCGGCCCCCTTGAACTTTTGCGACCTTTTGCCACATTTCAGGCTTCAAACATAAAGATATAAAACTGTATTTTTTTGTGAAGAATCAACAACAAGTGGGACACAATCATGAAGTGGAACGACATTTATTGGATATTTCAAACTTTTTTAACAAATCAAAAACTGAAAAATTGGGCGTGCAAAATTATTCAGCCCCTTTACTTTCAGTGCAGCAAACTCTCTCCAGAAGTTCAGTGAGTATCTCTGAATGATCCAATGTTGACCTAAATGACTAATGATGATAAATACAATCCACCTGTGTGTAATCAAGTCTCCGTATAAATGAACCTGCACTGTAATAGTCTCAGAGGTCCGTTAAAAGCGCAGAGAGCACCATGAAGAACAAGGAACACACCAGGCAGGTCCGAGATACTGTTGTGAAGAAGTTTAAAGCCTGATTTGGATACAAAAAGATTTCCCAAGCTTTAAACATCCCAAGGAGCACTGTGCAAGCGATAATATTGAAATGGAAGGAGTATCAGACCACTGCAAATCTACCAAGACCTGGCCGTCCCTCTAAACTTTCAGCTCATACAAGGAGAAGACTGATCAGAGATGCAGCCAAGAGGCCCATGATCACTCTGGATGAACTGCAGAGATCTACAGCTGAGGTGGGAGACACTGCCCATAGGACAACAATCAGTTGTATATTGCACAAATCTGGCCTTTATGGAAGAGTGGCAAGAAGAAAGCCATTTCTTAAAGATATCCATAAAAAGTTTGCCACAAGTCACCTGGGATACACACCAAACATGTGGAAGAAGGTGCTCTGGTCAGATGAAACCAAAATTGAACTTTTTGGCAACAATGCAAAACGTTATGTTTGGCGTAAAAGCAACACAGTTGAACACACCATCCCCACTGTCAAACATGGTGGTGGCAGCATCATGGTTTGGGCCTGCTTTTCTTCAGCAGGGACAGGGAAGATGGTTCAAATTGATGGGAAGATGGATGGAGCCAAATACAGAACCATTCTGGAAGAAAACCTGATGGAGTCTGCAAAAGACCTGAGACTGGGGCGGAGATTTGTCTTCCAACAAGACAATGATCCAAAACATAAAGCAAAATCTACAATGGAATGGTTCAAAAATTAACATATCCAGGTGTTAGAATGGCCAAGTCAAAGTCCAGACCTGAATCCAATCGAGAATCTGTGGAAAGAACTGAAAACTGCTGTTCACAAATGCTCTCCATCCAACCTCACTTAGCTCGAGCTGTTTTGCAAGGAGGAATGGGAAAAAAATTCAGTCTCTCGATGTGCAAAACTGATAGAGACATACCCCAAGCGACTTACAGCTGTAATCGCAGCAAAAGGTGGCGCTACAAAGTATTAACTTAAGGGGGCTGAATAATTTTGCACGCCCAATTTTTCAGTTTTTGATTTGTTAAAAAAGTTTGAAATATCCAATAAATGTCGTTCCACTTCATGATTGTGTCCCACTTGTTGTTGATTCTTCACAAAAAAATACAGTTTTATATCTTTATGTTTGAAGCCTGAAATGTGGCAAAAGGTTGCAAAGTTCAAGGGGGCCGAATACTTTCGCAAGGCACTGTATACTGTAAATGTGGGAATGTATGCTATTTTACTGGAGTTGGACAGCTGTGTACAGCATTACTAAAAACATTGGGAGCTGAAGCATTTTGATAACCTATCCCATGTCAGATTTGCACATTTATATTCTTTAAATAGTTTGGTACTTGTCTTTTACAGGTGTTTCTCAGCAGTTTCTCATCTGTCACAGTGTTTGTATCAGATGTTATTGACGAGCCTCGTGGTTATGTAGGCTTTGTTGTTTAGCCCAGTGCTACTGTAACAGTATAGCTTCCGTCCCACTCCTCGCCTTCAACCAGGTAGGGGCACACATACACAACAGCCACCCTCGAAGCATCGTTACCCATCATGCCACAAAAGTCCATCACGCCACAAAAGCCACTTCAAAGTCTCAGAGCAAGTGACGTTGCCGATTGAAACGCTATTAGCGCGCACCACCGCTAACTAGCTAGCCATTTCACATTGGTTACACATGCTTGGTTATAGCTATTGGCAAGAGAACAGAATATCAACAACTGATTCTACTACTCAGCTTTTCATCAAGACATCAGATGTTCATGGAGACCTTGAATGTTAATATCAGGTTTGGCAGAACTGGGCTTGAACAAGAAAGCCGTGTAGCTCTTCAGGAGCAATTGTGGCCATCCCTGAACTGTATGTAAAAAGTTAACTATATCTGATGAATGTACGTTTGATTGTAAATTATATATTTTGTAAAAACTCACTATCCTTTCTTCAGCAAACCTTAAAGTACATTTTCTGTTTAAGTAGTTAATGGGTACATGTTCATTATTTTGTGTATTTTCTAGGTGCTTTCTCGATTGTCTTGTTAAAAGAGATCAAGGATTTAATTTCCAGTTTTCTCCATATTGGCTTAAATGGGTTTCTGTTTTTTTGCTTCCTTCTGAAAAAACAGCTATTAATATAAAATAAACACTCATAACTCTATTATTTATTTTGTCGTTATTGTGTACTTTTACCTGACTTTTATTGCTGTGTTTTGCTGTATTATAATGTGACATAAACTCAGAACCACTTTAAAAACAAACATGGTCCTGTTTTATCCATTTCTGTGCTGGACAATGGACAGTTCATAGAGCCCCAGAGTGGAGGTGTCATAATACCCATAAAACCTAGCGGTCAAACAGGGAAACGGTTCCAATCGTTTTTCCACCATTCATTTTTCCCATAAGGGATTTTAGAAACCCTTAAAATAAGGGCTGTGTTTCGTGCAGGCTTACCCTGTCGTGATGTTTTGATAACCAGGTAAATCTCTCTTGGACAAGGTGACTTTTATCAATATATTTGGCTCTATTTACTCTCAGATTCGCAAATGCTAATTAACATCAAAGTAGACATCATGCAAAACTACAAATCCCTGCAAGCTCCTGAACGTCATCTCTAGCGGACACCTTTGCTAACAGGTATTGTGTCAATTTAAAACTTGCACAAGACAGTTCAAAGAATTTTCCATTTAAAGAAATGTAGTCAATTTATTCATTACTACATTCAGCTAACATTAGATAGTTCATCCAGAGATTCTTACCTTTGCCTCGATTCGGCAGTCTGGTCTAGAACATCATGGCATTTGTAGCTCTTTATGATAGCCACGTTAGCAGCTAATTGGCATTTCATTTTGGGGGGGGGGGGGGGGGGGGGGTAAATACAGGAGAATAAAATGATAAGTCACCTTGTCCTAATGAAACATTAATGTTGGAAAAAACGATTGAAACCATTTCCCCGTTTGACTGCTAGGTTTTATGGGTATTATGACATACTGTGGTACTCTATTACCTCTGTCAAATGACTATGCAGCTTAAAGTCGTGTGTATTTGTACTTATTTTTGCAATAATGATGACGACCTAAAAAAATGAACAAAATGAACGAATTGCGCAAATCAACGCAATTGTGTATTAGATTATCCATTCTCAGTATGGATGTATGCCTAGTATGTTGATATTTATTTGATTTTACTAAACAGTACTTTCTAAATAGTGTATAGTACGATTAGAACACAGCATGCAATTTTAATAAGTAGTAGGCAAGACAGATTTGGAACACACCCAGTGATTGTGCTTGTCTTTACACCTGATCAAACAAGGACCAATCATTTACTATCCTCCTCTATCCTCCCAATATGCATCCCAAATGGAACCCTATATAGTGCACTACTTTTTACCTGGCCCCATGGGGCCCTAGGTAGGGAATAGGGTGCCATTTGGGACACACCCCACATGTAATAGGGAGCATCTGAGGCTCAAGTAGTTGGTTGGCTGGCCAGACAAGGCCCTAGGGAGAAGATACAATCAGACAGAGCCAGATATGATCTGTGGGACCAGCAGGACTCTTCCAATAATCATATCAGGCTTTTAATTAGGTTTGGCAACAGAAACATGAGCTACCGGTCCCTGTGGAGCCATCATGGCTGACTGGAAACACATTCAACACTGGATTGGACTGTCATCTGTTAAACTCTGGAGCCATCATGGCTGACTGGAAACACATTCAACACTGGATTGGACTGTCATCTGTTAAACTCTGGAGCCATCATGGCTGACTGGAAACACATTCAACACTGGATTGGACTGTCATCTGTTAAACTCTGGAGCCATCATGGCTGACTGGAAACACATTCAACACTGGATTGGACTGTCATCTGTTAAACTCTGGAGCCATCATGGCTGACTGGAAACACATTCAACACTGGATTGGACTGTCATCTGTTAAACTCTGGAGCCATCATGGCTGACTGGAAACACATTCAACACTGGATTGGACTGTCATCTGTTAAACTCTGGAGCCATCATGGCTGACTGGAAACACATTCAACACTGGATTGGACTGTCATCTGTTAAACTCTGGAGCCATCATGGCTGACTGGAAACACATTCAACACTGGATTGGACTGTCATCTGTTAAACTCTGGAGCCATCATGGCTGACTGGAAACACATTCAACACTGGATTGGACTGTCATCTGTTAAACTCTGGAGCCATCATGGCTGACTGGAACTAAGCAGGCTAGCTGAACAAAAACACATGGAAGTTGGAACAATAATTTGGATTGGACAGTGTTAGACTAAGAATATATTTAAGTCTGAAGTGACGTCTGAAGTAGAATAAAGTAGTGTGTTACATTTAATTCAGTATGTGAACTCTGGACAGGCTGGACAGGAGACAAACATTGTCTCCTGTCAGCGCTAAACTTGATTGGATTACAAAAACATATATTTCTACTCCTATTTAAATTAAGAAAGAACATTACTTGTTATCATATGGGAAAAATGTAAACGGTAGGTGTTCTTTGCTGTTATTACACATAAGGACATGACATCAATGATTGTAGCGAGAAAAAAGGGCTTCATGATGCTGAATTACGTTGTTGAAAAGAAACCGATCTGTTTGCGTTAGCTACATAGATCTATGTCTGTCTTATTCATTATGCTAGCTAGAGTACTATTTCTATAGAGAGAGAGAGGAAACAGATGGGCACAAGAGAACACAGCATCTCTACATCTCTTCCTTTTCTATGATTCAGCCCATTCATCCTGCCATTGAAAAGCTAATCTGAGGCCTGTTCTCTTTTGTAGCTGGCATATAAAAGCTGCCCTATGATGAACCCTGTCTCTGTAGTGATGAGAGCTAGTGATGAGAGCTCAAATGGCTGCCCAGACTATTTGCATTGTGCCCTCCCACCTCGTTAACTCTACCTACATGTACATATTACTTCAATTGCCTCGAGTAGCCTGTGTCACGTTGTATAAATGATTGGAGACGGGCGCAGGAATATGTAATAGGGGGTATTAATACTCCATGAAAGGCACAGTCCGAAGTCCAAAACAAACAAGTATACAAAAACAGAGGGATGTAACCAAAACAAACAAGTATACAAAAACAGAGGGATGTAACCAAAACAAACAAGTATACAAAAACAGAGGGATGTAACCAAAACAAACAAGTATACAAAAACAGAGGGATGTAACCAAAACAAACAAGTATACAAAAACAGAGGGATGTAACCAAAACAAACAAGTATACAAAAACAGAGGGATGTAACCAAAACAAACAAGTATACAAAAACAGAGGGATGTAACCAAAACAAACAAGTATACAAAAACAGAGGGACGTAACCAAAACAAAAAGCGAAGTTAAACCTCTAATAAATACACGGGACGAGACCCGTAATAACAAGTGCACAACAATACACGGGACCCGTAATAATGAGTACACAATACACGCAGCACGAAATCCGAAACAACAACCGACAAAACAATGGTGAACAGAGGGTACATACAGTTGAAGTCAGAAGTTTACATACACTTAGGTTGGAGTCATTAAAACTCGTTTTTCAACCACTCCACAAATTTCTTGTTAACAAACTATAGTTCTGGTAAGTCGGTTAGGACATCTACTGTGTGCATGAAACAAGTAATTTTTCCAACAATTGTTTACAGACAGATTATTTCACTCATAATTCACTGTATCACAATTCCGTTTACATAAACTAAGTTGACTGTGCCTTTAAACAGCTTGGAATATTCCAGAAAATGTTGTCACGACTTTAGAAGCTTCTGATAGGCTAATTGATATAATTTGAGTCAACTGGGGGTGTACCTGTGGATGTTTTTTCAAGGCCTACCTTCAAACTCAGTGCCTCTTTGCTTGACATCATCAGATATCAGCCTCAGACCTCAGAAACAAAATTGTAGACCTCCACAAGTCGGGTTCATCTTTGGGAGCAATTTCCAAATGCCTGAAGGTACCACGTTCATCTGTACAAACAATAGTACGCAAGTATAAACACCATGGGACCACCTAGCCGTCATACCGCTCAGGAAGGAGATGTGTTCTGTCTCTTAGAGATGAACGTACTTTGGTGCGAAAAGTGCAAATCAATCCCAGAACAACAACAAAGGACCTTGTGAAGATGCTGTAGGAAACAGGTAAAAAAGTATCTATATCCACAGTAAAATGAGTCCTATATCGACATAACCTGAAAGGCCGCTCAGCAAGGAAGAAGCCACTGCTCCAAAACCGCCATAAATGTCACGCCCTTTTATTCTCTATTTTGGTTAGGCCACAATGTGACTAGGGTGGGCATTCTAGTTTCTTTATTTCTATGTTTTCTATTTCTTTGTGTTTGGCCGGGTGTGGTTCTCAATCAGAGACAGCTGTCTATCGTTGTCTCTGATTGAGAATCATACTTAGGTAGCCTTTTCCCACCTGGGTTTGTGGGTAGTTGTTATCTGTGTAGTCTTAGTTACCTTACAGAACTGTTCGTTTCTCGTTTTGTTATTTGTGTTCTAGTGTTCAGATTTAAATATCATGAACACGTACCACGCTGCGCTTTGGTCCACTCCTTCTTCATCAGACGAGCATGACAATAAAAAGCCAGACTACGGTTTGTTATTGTGCATGGGGACAAAGATCGCACTTTTTAGAGAAATGGCCTCTGGTCTGTTGAAACAAAAATAGAATTGTTTGGCCATAATGACCATCGTTATGTTTAGAGGAAAAAGGGGGAGGCCTGCAAGCCGAAGAAGACCATCCCAACCGTGAAGCACGGGGGTAGCAGCATCATGTTGTGGGGGTGCTTTGCTGCAGGAGGGACTGGTGTACTTCACAAAATAGATGGCATCATGAGGGAAGGAAAATGATGTGGATATATTGAAGCAACATCTCAAGACATCAGTCAGGAAGTTAAAGCTTGGTTGCAAATGGGCCTTCCGAATGGACAATGACCCCAAGCATACTTCCTAAGTTGTGGCAAAATGGCTTAAGGACAACAAAGTCAAGGTATTGGAGTGGCCATCACAAAGCCCTGACCTCAATCCTATAGAAAATGTGTGGGCAGAACTGAAAAAGCGTGTGCAAGCAAGGAGGCCTTACAAACCTGATTCAGTTACACCTGCTCTGTCAGGAGGAATGGGCCAAAATTCACCCAACTTATTGTGGGAAGCATGTGGAAGGCTACCCAAAATGTTTGACCCAAGTTAAACAATTTAAGGCAACGCTACCAAATACTAATTGAGTGTATGTAAACTTCTGACCCACTGGGAATGTGATGAAATAAATAAAAGCTGAAATAAATCATTCTCTCTAATATTATTCTGACATTTCACATTCTTAAAATAAAGTGGTGATCCTCACTGACCTAAAACAAGGAAATTCTGCTGGGATTAAATGTCAGGAATTTTGAAAAACTGAGTTTAAATGTATTTGGCTAAGGTGTATGTAATCTTCTGACTTCAACTGTATATACAATTACTAATCAGGGGGAATGGGAACCAAGTGTGCGTAATGAAACAGTTCAGTGACTCCGAGAGGTCGGTGACATAGTCCTCCGGAGCTGGTGCACGGACTGAGCAGAAGTACGGGGGGAATCCGTGACAGCCTGTACCCCCGCACATTGACTCTGTACCGGTACCCCCTCTATATAGCCTCGCTACTGATATTTTACTGCTGCTCTTTAATTATTTGTTTATTTTTTATTTGTTATTTTTTACTTATCTATTTTTTGCTTAACATTTATTTTTCTTAAAACTGCATTGTTGAAGGGCTTGTAATTAAGCCTTTCACTGTAAGGTCTGCTACACCTGTTGTATTCGGCGCATGTGACAAATAAAATGTGATTTGATTTGATTTGACTGTGTCTGTCTGAAACGGCACCCTACTCCCTATATAGTGCACTACTTTTGACCAGAGACAATAGGGGAAAAGGTTGCCATTTCGAAACATAGCCTGTGTTCTTTTCAGTCATCCTATGCACAAGTTCCCCGGGGTACCTGGCTTTTCAGCAGAGGGTAGGCTACTTAAAGAAGATTCATACTGTAAGAACATAGGCTAATGATCAGTTGCACCTGAGGGTTAGAGCAGAAACGTGATTAGGATTACAGTAACCAAAAACGTGATTAGGATTACAGTAACCAAAAACGTGATTAGGGTTACAGTAACCAAAAACGTGATTAGGGTTACAGTAACCAAAAAAGTGATTAGGATTACAGTAACCAAAAACGTGATTAGGATTACAGTAACCAAAAATGTGATTAGGATTACAGTAACCAAAAACGTGATTAGGATTACAGTAACCAAAAATGTGATTAGGATTACAGTAACCAAAAACGTGATTAGGGTTACAGTAACCAAAAATGTGATTAGGGTTACAGTAACCAAAAACGTGATTAGGATTACAGTAACCAAAAATGTGATTAGGGTTACAGTAACCAAAAATTTGATTAGGTTTACAGTAACCAAAAACGTGATTAGGATTACAGTAACCAAAAATGTGATTAGAGTTACAGTAACCAAAAATGGGATTAGAGTTACAGTAACCAAAAACGTGATTAGGGTTACAGTAACCAAAAATGTGATTAGGGTTACAGTAACCAAAAATGTGATTAGGGTTACAGTAACCAAAAATGTGATTAGGATTACAGTAACCAAAAATGTGATTAAGGTTATAGTAACCAAAAATGTGATTAGGGTTACAGTAACCAAAAATGTGATTAGGATTACAGTAACCAAAAACGTGATTAAGGTTATAGTAACCAAAAATGTGATTAGGGTTACAGTAACCAAAAATGTGATTAGGGTTACAGTAACCAAAAACGTGATTAGGGTTACAGTAACCAAAAATGTGATTAGGATTACAGTAACCAAAAACATGATTAGGATTACAGTAACCAAAAACGTGATTAGGGTTACAGTAACCAAAACCGTGATTAGGATTACAGTAACCAAAAATGTGATTAGGATTACAGTAACCAAAAATGTGATTAGGGTTACAGTAACCAAAAATGTGATTAGGATTACAGTAACCAAAAATGTGATTAAGGTTATAGTAACCAAAAATGTGATTAGGGTTACAGTAACCAAAAACGTGATTTGGGTTACAGTAACCAAAAATGTGATTATGATTACAGTAACCATAAACGTGATTAGGGTTACAGTAACCAAAAACGTGATTAGGATTACAGTAACCAAAAACGTGATTAGGATTACAGTAACCAAAAACGGTTGAGAACATTTGATCCAGTGGCTTTGCAGCTGGCCAGTCCCACTATAACAGAGGGAGGCTGAGACATAGACGTAGAATGACATAGAATAGTTATTATATTCCTACGGACCGAGGCAGAGGAACTGTGGTCAGTCAGACTTGTGTGAGGCCAGATACAGATGGATAGTGTGGCTATAATTACAGACAGAGGCTGTGGGAGCTGTTGTTGTAAAGACTGCAGCCAACCTCTAAGCACTACAGTTGTGGCCAAAAGTTTTGAGAATGACACAAATATTAATTTCCACAAAGTTTGCTGCTTCAGATATTTTTGTCAGATGTTACTATGGAATACTAAGGTATAATTACAAGCATTTCATAAGTGTCAAAGGCTTTTATTGACAATTACATGAAGTTGATGCAAAGAGTCAATATTTTCAGTGTTGACCCTTCTTTTTCAAGATCTCTGCAATCCACCCTGGCATGCAGTCATTTAACCTCTGGACCACTGATGGCAGCCCATTCTTGCAAAGTCAATGCTTGGAGTT